>NC_033796.1:7043377-7069723 GCF_001876935.1 Asparagus officinalis
TAAACTACCATTTCTTTTCTTCCTAACAACCAACTCCTCCATTTAAACAAATGCACCTACTACAAACTTTGTGACTTGATAACATTCCTTGCTTACAAGACTTCGGGTTCAATAAGGGCTGTCCAAACGGGAAGGCCCGGCCCAGCCCGACAAACCGGGCCCTAGCCAGGCAAAACCCGTGGTCCAACCCCGGGGCCCGAGCAGGCCGGGCACCGGGCCGGCTAGGTCATTTTCTTTTGTTTTAATTTTTTGTTAAAGAAAATTTCAAGAGTAAATAACAATAAATTAAGCAAAATTTTAATAAAAAATCAATCATATTATTAATCACTTGTAATTATATAATTTACAAATACAAAAAGTCATAGAAATTAAAATAATAAAAATAAATTCTTTATTAACAATTAGTTAATCACTAACAATTACAAATTTCTTTTGAAATTTGTCGCATCACAATTATAGACTATACTATGCTAAGACTGTGTGTGTGTACAGCTATATATTATACATACATATAGTATATGTAAAATATATTGTACACACTTATAAGTTATAACTTAAGAGAGAGAATCACATAAATATATATTATATATGTATTTATTACATACTTACGTTATACTTATTTAAGTACAGTTATACAATTTACTTATATGATATACTTTTATATATACTAGATGCAATATACTTATATATAATTATATTTATGCACTTATATAAGCGTAATTCTATAATATACACATATAAATATACTTATAACTACATTATATATATTTATATTCTTATATCTTAGTATTTATACCATGCTAAAGGTATATATATATATATATAGGTGAAAACTTGTGTCAACTTAAGTGGATAGGGAATAGTGTGTCCACCAAAGTTTTTAACCACTCATATTACCTAGGGATCCTTGTATTATATAAAAAGGTATTTTATATTAATAAATGTGTGGCTACAAACTTTGGTGGACATCAACTTAAGTTGATAGGAGTCTTGCTCTCTCTCTCTCTCTCTCTCTCTCTCTCTAGAGAGAGAGAGAGAGCCGAGAAATGGGTATGTTTGGTACTAAGCACAAAAAGTTATGATTGGTAGTGCGGTGGCATAATCCCCTTCACT
The DNA here is from genome assembly GCF_001876935.1 of Asparagus officinalis. Lineage (NCBI taxonomy): Eukaryota > Viridiplantae > Streptophyta > Magnoliopsida > Asparagales > Asparagaceae > Asparagus > Asparagus officinalis. The sequence goes on from NC_033796.1 coordinate 7,044,491, forward strand.
CATTCAACATGGTTACATATTCCAATGCACTCCTCAACCCATGTGAATGTGATCCACTATTTGAATGAGTGGAGAGGATTGTGCCACCTCACTACCAAGCACAAAGTTTGTGTTGGTACAAGCATACCCATGATTTCTTATATATATAATATATATATATATCATACTCACTTAATTCTTATATCTTAGTTTATACCATGCTAAAGGATATATATATATATATATATATATTATATATATATATATAATATATATATATATATATATATAATATATATATGAGAGAGAGAGAGAGAGAGAGGAAATATGTATGCTGGTACCAAGCACAAAAAGTTATGATTGGTAGTGGAGGTGGCATAATCCCTTCACTCATTCAAATGGTTACATATACACAATGCACTCCTCACCCATGTGAATGTGATCCCCCATTTGAATGAGTGGAGAGGATTGTGCCACTCACTACCAAGCATAAAGTTTGTGTTTGGTACCAAGCATACCCATATATATATATATATATATATATATATATATATATATATATATATATATCATACTCACTTTAAAAGCACAAGTTCGAAAAATCTTTCGGTAGACAAAAACAAAAATACCCTTGGAATTCAAATATTATTCCATTAAATAAGAGTAAGTTGATAAATTAATGAATTCTTATTGAATATACATAGTATGAAGATAAGGATACATTTTAAATTGAAATGTAAATCGTAATAAAATTATTAAATACCAAATTTACAAATGTCTACAAAATGAAGGGCGTATATGCAAAAATCAAATAAATTAATGAGATAAATAATGTCTACCCCAAAGGTCGAACCCGGGAACAGACCTACAGATGTACATAATGTGGATGAGATATTTACAAAATCCACCAAACAAATTAAGTAAAATAAAAATCATATTACCTTTAAAAGCACGAGTTAGGGAAAAACTTTTCATAGTCAAAATTACCATGTACTATTTTAAATATTTAATTTAAATTATAATCTATCATAATCATACTTATATCATATCCTAATACCCTATGAACTATCTATAGCTCAACAATTTAAATAAGATTAATAAAATATATGAAACGACTCCATAGTATCAGTTTATTACATGAAGTATTAAAAAAAGAAAAAAGATTTAAAAATTAGACAAAATACTCTCAAAAGTTTAAAATTACAGAAATTAAAAAGCTAAAAATTTAGAACTTGGCAAAGAAAAGAGTAATTGTGTGATATTATTTCATTAAGATATATAAATATATAAATACAACTTATAATTTAAAGTTTATTATCCCTTTTCAGAATCTAAAAATAGTCAAGTTGATACTGATAAAACAAATAGTAATAATAACAGATTAAAATATCCAGTTAAAGAATAAAAGTTTAAAAATATATATGATAGATTAAAAATTAATGTTATTGTATAAATTAAAGTAATTGCATATAATTTTACCAATATGTTAGAGCAGCAAAAATACATACGTATCATTAATTGATAAAAGATTAAATCACAAAAAACTGATAAAAGACTATAATATAATAGCTTAATATTAATTGATTATAATTTATAAATATTGATCTCTAAGGCCCTGTTTGGTAAACGGGGATGGGGTGGAATGAAATGTCATTCTCACTTCTCATTCCCTCATACCAAACAAAATTTATTTTTAGATGTTGGAATGATCATTCCCATGGAATTGTCATTCCCACTTTTTGTGGGAATGGACATTCCAAGTGAGAATATAGGGAATGATCATTCCCATTCAAGGGGAGAATCAAATTAGTTAGGTTTTTTTCAATTATACCCCTATTAATAATAAAAATCAATTTAAAAATCATGGCTTTTGACTACGTATTCTCATTTTCTCTCAGCTATTAATTATATTCGAATAATAGGATTTTTTTTGCGGGGTAGGGATTAAAAATAGTGGTACATATTTCAGTAGCATATTAAAACTAGCGGTACATATTTCATTAGCCTATTATATCACAATTGCTCAACATAGGAGCAACACAATTTAATATAAAAACAGATACAACTGAAACTATATATTATTTGCCGATTAAAATTCTTTCATGTCAATTTTTTTTTGTCACTCAAATTTTTTTGTTTATTCTCCAATGTTTAAAGTATGTTATTTTCACCAGCATATTATATTCTTTTTTAATCTTTGCTATTGTTTTCCCACCATAGAGAACTATATGTACCCATTGCGTACATGTTTGATTGTGATTCACGCACAACAATAAATCTAACTTTTGATTGAAAAATATTTGACCCAATATTTATGAAAAGAGGAAACTCTCACTGAGAAATTGGCCAAAATATTAAAATTATCAAAACCATATCATGTCTAGACTATATATAAAGGTATAAGGGCATTATTATAACACATACCTAGATTAATATAACATATGCAGAAATACTGAGAATTGTTTAAAAAATATAAACGAAACATACACCTGATCGATAACATGCGTATTAGTATAACACATACCTAGATTAATATAACACGTGCATAAATAAAATTTTTAGTTATTATCATTAATGTTTATTTTTATCTTATTAAAAATCTATGTTGTTATAAGGGCATTATTAGAAAATGAGATTCCATTCTCACTTGTGAACTAGTGATACCAAACATAGGAATGAGAATTAGATTTTCATTCTAGCTTCATTCTACAAACGCACCCAAACAAGAGAATGTGAATGACCATTCCATTCTCACATACATTCCATTCCATTCCTTCTTCCATTCCATTCTCACTTGACTTCATTCCCACGTACCAAACGAGGTGTAATGGTAATGATATTTATAGGGTAAAAGATTATAAAGATTTATGTATGGAGAACTATTAGAAAATTTAGAGACATCCTTCAAAAGAATCAAGTAGTTTTCATTTCAAATGGAATTCGAAACGTCCATAAATCACTTCAATTAACACTAACATAAATTATATTTATCAAAGAAACACTGATTGAATACCCCTTGAAAAATATATTGCACAACTTTGTTCCAATCAAATAAACATTTTTCATGGAAGATAAAAGAAAAAGTACTATATCATGACTCTACCTAAGCAAAAAACTATAAAATCGACCTTTTTCTTTTGCTTATATAGTATCACGATCTTGTGTAGCTTTATTTAGGGGTATGACTACTAACGAATGATCAATTCTTAAAGACACGATAAAAAATAACGATGTAATAGCACTATTAGAATTAAATATCTCTAAATATGAAGGTGGTATATTTTATTACTAAAATTCTTATTAAATGCCACTAAATATAAATTCACCTTATATCTGGCTCAAATTTATAGAGGGGATATGCATGCCATTGTAAATTACGCCAATAATATATATCAATCCAAAGATATAATTTACTGAAGAAATAAGAGAATAGTAAGTAAACTAAGCAAACATCAATAACACCGTAAAGAAAAAGTATTACATTTTAAAACTAATATGTAACGTTCTTTTAGAGTAAGCTGTCAAGACAAAAACATCTTCATTAAAGCTCTTTATAAATGCATCAGAAATTCAAATTACTAACATATACAACCATTATAACATTCGAAAGATGTATGATCTTAGAAAACCTACTCTAAAATTCATACAATTAAATATACAACCATTATAACATTCGAAAGATGTATGATCTTAGAAAACCTACTCTAAAATTCATACAATTAAACCTAAGAATAATTTATCAATAATGTATGATCTTAGAAAACCTACTCTAAAATTCATACAATTAAACCTAAGAATAATTTATCAATATACATACACACTATCGCACAATTAAGGTAACGATAACTACCATTTACAATAGAGTTGAGCAGTGATTCTATATTTGCAAATGCTACAACAAGAAAGTTGATAGAGATGTTAATAATAAGTATCTAGATAATAAATGTTGTAGAATCGTCGATGATTTAGTACCAAGATTAAATGATATCCCTTCTTCATGAAATAAATATATCAAAATTAAATATTAATATTACAATCTAAAGCAAATTGACAATGAAAAATATAATGTCTTTAGTTCAGATCATCATAGAAAATAACACATACAAAGCAAAGGTATCATTATGACACAACAAAAATTCTTATTGGATGCACAACACAAAAATTTATTGAAGAGAAAATAGAGGTAGCTCTTAAACCTTATTTAAGTAATAAATTAAAAACAAAAAAAATTCATATATATAAAATTAGCATTTATTCTTATTAAAATTGGAAAAAATCAAAGTCCGTATTGTCAGAAGTTTGTGTTGAACATAAGAAATATATTTAACCTCTTTGTAAATTTAGACGAGAAAACAAAAGATGAATGAGCCTAAGGAAAGATAACATGTTCCAGTCTCATATCACAATCGATGTAGACGATAAAAACACTACTCTAGAATTGCCCATGAAAAAGATAAAGATAAAGATAAAGAATGATTGATCTCGACTCAATAAAAAATAAAATAGAAGCAACAAAAGATAATGTTTTGTGAATTGTTATAAAATAGTTTTATTTTTTTTAGTAAAATTAGGAATCTTTAGAATGGATTTTCATAAACTATTTTTAGGGCTTTCATATGTATATGTGGATGTTTTTATCATATAAAAGTATACTAGAGTTGACATTAATCTTCAGTTTATGATTTTTTTTCTATTAACTGTTTTCTGTCATTTTAGCCCACTTTAAATCAATCATCTTGGCTCGTTGGCTTTATTATTATCTTCCTTTTATAATGTTATTTTTTTAACAGTTTTCACTTTCATAACACTATACTTCCTCAAGTCAAGATCGGTTTCATGCCGATCCAAATAAAATGAAATTTTAAATTGGCTTTAGATTATATTTATCTTCTGACAATTCAACTATCAACATAAACATTTAAACTGTGTAACCTATTCAAACAAACATCAAATAAATATATAATCGAGGAACAAAATTTAGTAAGAAAATAAACCAAAAATACTTAATCAAAGTGAGCAAAAATTATCAAAGAGTAACCGACAAACAAATTTTAGTAAGAAAATAAACCAAAAATACCTAATCACAGTATTTAACCACGTGCATTGCACATGCGGGCCCGGGCCTTGGGCCCAAATGGACACCCCTAGGTTCAACCACGACCCCTAATCAAAGACCACAACTGGTTTATGAGTCAATTGGAGACATACAAGAACCTGGTGAGCCCCAACACCTCTTACTTCCTTCAAAGTCCTTGAAAGCTCCGTTTCATGCTTTTCCGCTGATATAATATTCAAAGTGAATATGAATCTAGGTCTTGAAAGTATCCAATTATCTGACATTCATACAACTGAAACTAACTCAATGGGAGCATAGGGAACTGAAATGTTGATTAAATATGGGATAAGAGTTCCATGGTTCAGATTCCAATAATCACATGGATCCATGTGCTTAAGAATTTCCAGGTTTTATATGCACGAAGAGACAATTAGCAAGCTCTAAAACAGACCATTGCAACATGTATTGACGCTCAGAAGTTACATTTAAATAGCTTTATGGTTTACCTCTTATAAAGAAATTTATTTAACAAAGAAGTCCTGCTACAAATATCTTAACCAAAGCGTAGCCTATGCTTAGACTTTTCAACAGCTGCACCAAATTACACTCGAGAACTCTCAGATTAAGTGCCACAACTAAAAGTCTACAAACTCTTTCCGTTTTGCTCAAATTATTAAGGTAAAATTTCAACAAGGTTAGATGAAGGGCTCTCAACCTGACACCAAAAGCTTTGGCATACTAGTAGGACAAGACAGAAAAACAGAAATATATTGGATGCACCATTTGTTCCAAGAAAAAAAACTGCAATTATTTCTTTTAGGAAAAAGATGAAATATATAGGGATCAAAGTTGGAAATGTTTGAAGATCAAGATCAGAATTTGATTTTTTTTTTATGAAAAACACGTGTCAAAAGGTTATCAATATTGCCAAAGTATATCATTATTGCATTTGTTCAGCCGAAAAAAGCATAATCATTATTGCATTTTCATTTACCATGTAACTCTGCCACATACATTTTTAAATACAGACTTGTGAGCAGCCTACCAACATCAGCCAAAGAAACTGAAAAATACAGCATATATGTTGTGAATCCTTTCAAATATCTGGTAATGCAAATTATAGTAGGGGAGAAATATGTGCATCAAGCACTTGGTCAGAAGAGCTACAGAGAATAGTGGCTATAGGCAATATTTCTTTAGATTTGATAACTAACGAAAGGATACAACAGGCTAAGAAATATTTGAATAGATAAATTCAAGTTGGAAACTGCAAGATCCAGTTGCAGGACCTGCTTTATTTGGTACTTCAATCCAACATACTAAGAGTCACCATCCAAATCATAAATTAAGGTCTTTTTAAGATTGAAATGAACCAAATCATTTTTAAATGATAAACATGAAAAACACAGATTTCCAGAACAAGCAAATGTAATAAAGATTTTTTTTTAAGCTCTTAAGTAGCTGGTTGGAAACAGAAAGATTTTTCTAAGCTCTTAAGTAGCTGGTTGGAAACATGAAATACCCAATGCATGCCAAAAATCAGATGAAATATATACAGGCATAACACTTTTTCTTACGATTATGAATGAATAATCAAAAGAAGTTGATAGAGGCAACAATTCATTTACCACTAATATATTCTCAACATGCAAAGGAAATAAATAACCAGAAATTTTTATTTAAAATCTGAGATTACCAATTGAGTTATAAAGTCATTCTGGAACTTCGCTTCTGTTTCAATTTCCTGAGCTACCTGCAAATCCAAGTTTAAATAGCAACAAATTAAACACTTGAAAAAGAAAATGGAACAGAGCAATGAATGGAACTAATACCACAAAAAAAAAGTGCAAATAAAAGAATGTATTTTATATGCACTCATCGGATCTTTTATATTCCTAAAACAATCTTCCAAATCATATTTGGCAAAAATATACACAGTAGTCTCATTCCTTAAAGAAGGGAGGTGTTCTATGAGTTTTAGTTGGAGGAAGAAGGGGAAGGGGAAGGATAAGGGTAGAATTGGACCATTCAGAAGACATACCATGTTCATATTAAACATAGAATCAACAAAACTTCCTGTACACAACATTCTATACGTCCTGATAAGGGGAAGGGGAAGGATAAGTGAAATTATAAGGCCCTGCATGATTTGCGAGTTAAATTGACAAATATGTTGATATTAGAACCTTTTTCTTTTAAAATATGGTTGATGTAAGGGATATACATGTAAAAGACCTGTACACAACAGTTTTGTCATACGTAGGAAAAAACAAGTATAAAGATAATGTAGGCCACTGACAAAACTTCACATCAAAACAATTATTCTTATAGCAGAGAGATTTAAACTGGAAAGTGCCTGCACTTAACACATAATTGTCCATGCAACTTCTAGAAACTTAAGATGACATGATGGTTGAGTATGTAACAAAATATGTTGTATGAGGTTTGATGAGGCTGCAGGACGCATTCTATACATTCTGCTACTGTTTGGACAAATTTTCAAAAGAGACCCATTTGTGAACTTAATCCCAAAAAACGACCTCATTCAAACAAAATTACAAAAACCGACCTGGTTTCAGCCTTTCAGCCTCAGCGCTGAAAACAGGTCGGTTTTTGAAGAAGAAAAAATTCGTAACTTTACGGGAGTTGAATTCCCGTGAAGTTTAGTAGATCTGCTAAACTTCACGGGAGTTGAATTTTTGAACTATGAAACTTCACGGGAGTTGAACTCCCGTGAAGTTTAGCAGATCTACTAAACTTCACGGGAGTTCAACTCCCGTGAAGTTACGAAAAAAAATTTTAAAAAACCGACCTGGTTTCAGCGCTGAGGCTGAAACTAGGTCGGTTTTTACAATTTTGTTTGAATGAGGTATTTTTTTGGGAATAAAAATCTAAATGGGTCTCTTTTGAAAATTTGTCCGCTACTGTTTTTCATGTGAAAATGAACTTTAACATAATATTACAGTCACTAGTTTAGTTAATTGCTATCTTTAAGAAACAATGCTTATGAACTATTATATTAGTATAAAGGAACCATATATTGATACGAGTTGCCGTGCGAGCACCCTTTAGTCGCGGAATTACCAAAAGGTGGGTTAAGAAGAAGACAACTAAAACACAAGACAATTCAGTATGACGAAGGAAAATATCTTCTTCTAGATTATGAAGAACAAAATATTACAATCTCTCCCTCACAATCTCACTAAAATCGAGAACAACCTCTCAATCCTCTCTAAACCCTAATACAAAGATTAGAATCTCTCTCTGATCTAAGATCAAAAAACTTATGTTTAGAAACCCTAAACAACCCTTTATATAGGTGTACAAACGTGGATGACAATCTGGTAAATAACCAAACCCAAAACCAACAGGAATTCGTGTGAATAGAAACCCAAACGAATCAGGAAACTGTCGATGAGTCGACTCATGACTGAGATGAGTCGACTCATGACCTCATATGAGTCGACTGGTCAGAGACTTTTGCTAACAGGGCTTGATTTCATAAGTCGGCTCAACCTGATGAATCGACTCATGTACATGTATGAGTCGACTCACAAACTGAAAACTGGATTCTTCGAATCTGCTGCTCGTCGTCTCGTTTCACGTTTCCACCTGCGGTCCACTGTACTGTTTTACACCCCTATTCTCATGCTATCATGAGAATCATCTATCCTCAAGCTCCCATGAGGATCGCTAAGCTCCCGAAGAGAAGATACACTTGTATCATGGGTCCTCTCTTTAGGAACTTGAAGTCTCATTCAAGTTAGAACTTTTGCTGAGAAAACTCTCGAGCTCCTCCATCTTTTCTGCACCACCTGGCCTTGCTAAGAATTCGGTCTCGACGTCCGATCGGAAACAACTCATTCGTTCCGCGTCTCGTCGCAGTCACCGTTCGCTCTAAGTTACAATCATTTATCGATGGCTTTTCTGAAAGTCTAATGCACAGCGAGACAAACTTCTTGTTTGCATTCACTAGTCTCTTCACTCGCGTCACCGTCCCCAAGCTTACCTCCCTCGGAAGAGATGCCGAACGAAATATGAACTTTTCACCATTCTTAGTGAAGGTGTACTTCTGAGCCTGCCTCTCGTAGATCGCATATCTATCCCATAAGTACGGATTGCCCAGTATAATCTGACAAACATCCAATGGAACGACATCGCACGTAACCTCGTCAATATACGACTCGTGGAGCACAAATCTGACAGTGCATTGATCAACTACACCTAATTTTTCCTCGTTCTGAATCCACCCCAATGGATAGGACATCGGATACTTGACCGTCTTCAGACCCAGCTTCTGAACCAATGCCTCGGATATCAAATTCTTCTCGCTGCCCGAATCAACAATGACATCAACCAAACTGGTCATCACTTGCAACTTAAGAACAAAGAGTTGCTCTCTCGGGTCGTCGTCCTCTTTCGTGGTCTGTTTCCCCGTTATAAGGTTAAGACTGCTGTTGGGCTCTATCATCCCCGGGACTTTTTTCGGACCTTGAGCTATCATGTATGTCTTTTTCTCCTCCTTCTTCAACCCTCTTGACTTGAGATGAGGATACTTCTCCCAGTACCGATCAGCTGTGTGCCTTGTCTTCTCGCAGTGACTACAAATCAGCCCTGCTTTCTCGGGATCACCATTCTTCTTCCCCTCCTTAGATTGAGAACCACTAGACTCGCCTCCCGTCTGTTTGGAGTCTCCCTTAGCCCCGTTGTCCTTCTTTTGCTTGCCCTCGAGGACAATAGCCTTCACGCTCGCCTCTGCAATTGATTCTACCGTGAATAGCCTCATCTCCTTTCGGATGTAATCACTCAATCCCGCCATATACTTCATAAACACGGAATATTTCTCTGTCGTAATGTTGAGGACCATCGCCTGCTGTTAGAACTCCGTGGTGTATTCTTGAACGGTTTGATTGACCCTTTGGCGCAAACCGTACCACTTGTACCAACGCTCTTCAAGGAATCCCACCGGGTAAAACTGCTTCCTTAGTAACTCCTTGAACTTGTTCCACGATATCGCCTTCTTTTTCTGTTTGCAATAGGACTTTCACCACGTCAACGCGTGCCCTTAAAGTTTTAAAATCGCAAACACAATCTTCTCTTTTGACGAATAACCATAAAGAGTAAAATACGTCTCCATCCGCTCGATCCAGTCATCAAGCCTCTCGACGTCAACACTCCCATCATAAATAGGAATCTCCACCTTGAAGTCAATCTTCAGGTTCTGATAAGAATTCTTACCCCTTGATGCAATGCAGCCTTAATGATCTCATTCTCCTCGTCAGAATCTGAATCTACTCTCTTCACATCGGACTCAATAATTTTCTTCGAAAAAGATTCACCTTATTTGCCACCTCTATGGATAAGACTGACGAGTTGTGTGAGAGTCGAACCTATCATCTCGATCTGCTTCTCCAATGCATCAATCCTCGTAGAATTGTCTCCTTCAGTCATCTTCTTCCTCCTTAAAACCTGGAATCTTTCCAATGAAATAAGGATCTCACCAAGCTTCTTATACTGTGATCGAGTAAGGACCATACACAGGATGCCCCTTTCACAGGATCTGATTACTCTGATACCAACTTGATACGAGTTACCGTACGAGCACCCTTTGATCGCGGAATTACCAAAAGATGAGTTGAGAAAAAGATAACTAAAACACAAGACAATTCAGTATGAGAAGGAAAATACCTTCTTCTAGATTATGAAGAACAAAATATTACAATCTCTCCCTCACAATCTCACTAGAGTCGAGAACAACCTCTCAATCCTCTCTAAACTCTAATACAATGTTAGAATCTCTCTCTGATCTAAGATCAAAAAACTTATGTTCAGAAATCCTAAACAACCATTTATATAGGTGTACAAACGTGGATGACAATCTGGTAAATAACCAAGCCCAAAATCAACAGGAATTCGTGTGAACAGAAACCCAAACGAATCAGAAAACTGTCGATGAGTCAACTCATGACTGAGATGAGTCGACTCATGACCTCATATGAGTCGACTCATAACTGATGAGTCGACTGATCAGAGACTGTTGCTAACAGGGCTTGATTTCGTGAGTCGACTCATGACAGTCATGAGTTGACTCAACCTGATGAGTCGACTCATGTACATGTATGAGTCGACTCACGAGCTAAAAACTGGATTCTTCGAATCTGCTACTCGTCGTCTCGTTCTATGCTTCCACCTGCGGTCCACTGTACTGTTTTACACCCCTATTCTCATGCTATCATGAGAATCATCTATCATCAAGCTCCCATGAGGATCGCTAAGCTCCCGAAGAGAAGATACATCTGTATCATATATTCAGGACCTACAGCTTAAAAGAAAAGACATGGACAAGTTTACCATGCATGAGTGCCAATTGGCCTTAACATCAGATATTCACGTGATGGCCAGAAAATGATGGAACACTGGGCAATTTATTTCTACATGCACTCTTTTTAGCTTCTTTTCTTGTTGAACATGGTGTACTTAGAATCTTTTTCTGGATTTTTTGGAGACTCTCCCTCTCCTCCACTCCCTCCCCCAAACAAACCACTCCGGGTCCACCCCACCCTTCTCCCTTCTCCCTCGATCCCTCCCTCCCCGATGCACGTACACACACGGGCACACACACGTGCGTGAGCACCTTTCTCTGGCGAATATTGATGCATATCCTTCTTCCTTCTCACTTTGCATGCACATCAATTTACATATTATCTTGCTTATGATACTAGAATGTCACTAGAAGATAATTTGAACACAAAATGCAGATAAATACTACATTAAACTAGTTTCAATGAAAAGGACCGGTCACGTCCATACAGTAGGTACCCCTGCATATGTTAAAAACCTATTCAATTGTCAAATTCAAAAAAGATCTATCCGCCTAAAGTTCAAGGTCTGTCTTGTTTATGGAAAATGAAAGGAACTATATCCACTTGAAATGATACAAAAGGTTGTAGGCTTGTATCCAGGTGAAGGGTCCTTAGCTATAACATTGACCTGGATGCTCTATTAGAACTTAGAAGCGAGGCAAAGTTGACCTTTTACGATTTTATGTGCACTGACCAATGCCCAGCATCTTGAAATTGAGATGTTTGACGTATAGACTAACTGGGTTTTTCATTTGGAGTGCGACTCGAATTACAATAGGCATATGGTAAAATGCAGCAGGATTCATAAAATCTATTTTCTGTTAGCATAATTGCAAACAATAAACCCCAATATTTGCCTCTAATCTTCTATCAAAAGGAACTTAAAACAACATAATGGTTTTCATTTACTACTTTTAGTTAGGAAATCTTTTCTTTGCTTTCCATATCCTTATTAAACAAAGAATTAGCATCTAGTTATGTCAAATGCTATTTCCTCTTTTATCCATTGTTGTTGTTCGACACTACTTCAAGAGAGAAAATACTCAAGTAGAATGTAATATGAAGAATATCTTAAAACAACATCAGCCATGATGCCTTGCGAGCCACTTTCTTATGATACTCAAGTAAACTCTAAACAAATAGCACGCACACACAAGTTTGTCATTAAAATATCCCCTTCTCTTGATATTAAACTAATACTCCCAGTGCAGGGGGCGCGTGCATGATAAAGTATCACATTTGTGCAAAACATTGTAAGCGACAACTCAGTAATTGAAGCAATTCACAAAATAATAAAGCCAAAAATATTTTTGCTAACATAAATGTCAATCCATAAAAATGTTGTGACAATCCAGATTTATCCTCATGTATGCGACGCAAGCATGTCATAACACACGCATTTGTGTAATAAAAAATGTTGTTAACACCTTAACAATTGATACTAATATAATAGTCGTAAATTTAGAAATTATTGCAAAAAGGGAATAAGGGCGTGCTAATTCATACACAATGTCTAATTCACTGCTTTTATCGATATCAACTAAGCAGGAATTTCAATCACATTTTTAACTATTGCAATGCCCTAATCAATAAAATATTCTAACAGTCAGATCCAACGTCTCAACTTAGGATATAAAATCAAATAGAGATGCTTAAAGTAAAGAGAAAATCGCCAAATTACGTAATGATCTCACTGTGATCTAAAAAAGTCAAAGATGACCAAAGTTTTAAATGAGATCACCATAATCAACAGAGATTAAAGAGCAAAATACTTGATATTAAATATTAAAATGTCATATTAAAATGTATAAAAGAAGTGTAATATCAACTATATATAAGATTGATGCCAAAACATTGTATGAATGTTTAGAATATTTAAACTTACTATCGGGCAGGCATAAGCAAAAGAGGGTTAATTGTGCACTATTTGATATTGACCATCATACGTTAGGAGCATTCTCGGCTTTCAACAATAAACTCACCTACCCTACTTCATCAAGAAAATTCTAGGATGCTGATAAAGCGGAATTGAAAGGGCCTTAATCAATAAATTATTGCTCTCACATACATGTAGCGCATTGAGCAAGTAATCCCAAAATTTTACTACCAACAAATCACCATGAATATGATATAAAAATCTAATTCTTTCACAAGACAATCTCAAATCTAAATCATGTCTATAAAACTAAACTCCAAGGACAGATCACATTCTCACGTATCTAAATCATGCCCTCATAATCTAATTGAAAGATACTTAGCTTCTTTCTTCCAAAATTTTTACCGGCTCTAGGGTTTGCAGGACCGGATCAAAGTTGTTTCAAGAATAGTACATTTCGGAAACATGTAAACGAAAAAAAAAAAAACAGAGAAGATAAAGCCATGAAAACTAACCCCTTTGAGTTTTCGAATCTTTTGATGGAGACCAGTGATGTGCTCGTCCAAATCGCCATGAATCGGATCGATTTGCAACTGGATTTCATCTGAATTCCCCGCCGGCCTTGCATAATTTTCATAATTTTAAAGAAATTAGTCGGGGGGTCAAAAGAGGAATTGGTCGAAAACTTAACGAAACTGAGGGCGCTCTGCATAAATTAGGGTTTACCTGGATCGCAAAGGTCCAGAACCGTAGTAAGGATTCGCCATCGAGGGACCAGAGAGAAACGCAAAGGAATGTTATTAGAAACGTGGAAGAAAACGGAAAGAAGGGAGAGATGAGGAATAACTTAAGACCTCGATTTGACTAACGTGTGCCCAGCTAGGCGGAGGCCGGAGGAAGGGGATTTTTTTCTAGAGGAGGCGGTAGGTTGACGGTGTCACGGTGATTAGTGGATGGCGTGCGACATTTGACGGCTGAAATTGAGAGAGCTGCGGGTCCAAATGTTGGGCCGGAGACCTATCGTTGATGGGCTGTAGATGGGCTCGGGCTGGAGTTTTGTGAGAGGTAATATATAGGATTAGAAATCTTTAAGACTCCGCCCCCCCCCCCCTAATCCTAGCTCGTACAAACGTCCGGGTCCACCCGCGATTTGGATGCCTCGTCCCACTACAAAAAATAGTGAGAGACCACTACTTTTAATCTCAAGCATTGATTATTTAGTAGCGGGGCGGTTATGATTACCAAATCTTAAATCTAAACACTTATTCATACCCTCGTGTATTGCCCTCAATTTCCAATTTGTAGCTAAAAAGAAAAAATCATTAACCAATCAACTTAGTGATAATCAGATGGCATGTGATTACTGTAGTGGTCCCACATACTCTTTTTTTTGTGGAGTGGAGGCAGGATCTGAATCGCTCGTAATATAAGGAGTGTAGAAATCTTTAGGCACTCGCCCCCCCCCCCCCTAATCCTGAGCTCGTACAAACTCCGGTTCCACCCGGATTTGGATCCTCTCCAGCTCAAAAAATAGTGATGAGACCACTACTTTTAATCTCAAGCATTGATTATTTAGGTAGGGCGGTTATGATACAATCTTAAATCTAGAACACTTATTCATACCCTCGGTGTATTGCCTCATTCCAATTTGTACTAAAAAAGAAAAAATCATAATCCATCAACTTAGTGATAATCAATGGCAATGTGATTATGTAGTGGTCCTCACATATTCATTTTTTTTGTGAAGTGGAGGCAGGATCTGAAATCCTCGTCACACGCGGCTCCATCGGCCGCCTTTCGGCTGGAGCTGCCTTCGCCTCGTTGGTGCGCGCGACGTCTATTCTCTTCTCAAAAAAGGATTTTGGAAAATCAAGAAGAAATTTCAGGAAACTTTGGGGGCACGACAATGCAGCAAAGACGCAAAAAGCAATAAGGAAGCCATTAAGGGAGGTTTTGAGGCAATCGGGGCTATTGGTTCGTTTCTTGTTTTGTTTTTGTTTTTACAATGGAAGTAGGTTTGGTAAGCATGGTGTTTTTTTGGACTTGACCGCTTTTACAAAACCAAAAAAAAATAAACACTTTTTCAAAAGCACGCAAAACAAGTGTTTGAGATCCGCCTTTTCACGCTAAGCGCACAGGTCCGGCCCGCTGCGCCGCCGCCAATGTCACCGGGCCGCCCGCCCAGCATGCCAATCCGAACGTCGGCCACTCGTCGGCCACCGTCCGCGGCAGGTCGACAGTCGTGGTCGCGCCGCGCCCACATTTTGACAATAACTTTTAAAATGTTGTTTTCAAAACACTTCTAAAAACACCATGGCATGGTGTTTTTCTACAAAAACACAACAAGAAAACCACCTTGATTACCAAACACACCTTCTTTCCATTTTGTTGCCCATGGGAGATTGACCCTCTAATTTGAAGTTAGTTGTTGTGAAACCAAGAGCTATCATTTTTATTCACATTTTAAACAGGAAAGAACTTCATAGACCGGTTAAAAAGGACTAAAGATAACGATATGGAATTTATTTAGTATTATTTATGTTACTTTTTGAATTCTTATGTGAAAAAGCGACAATTAAAAAGGTATTATGTATTGAGATCTTTTATTTGTATATAAATAAAATTTTCCTTTTATTATAATTTATAGTACGTGTGTGTATATATATATACAGGGGAATCGGAACGTGAACAAGCCCGTGACGTATTAGATTAAGGAGAATAATTAAAAATGAACATTCCTCCTCAACCTAATACGCTAAGCGTCAAAAATAAATACAAAGGCACAGGTCCCCGATCACAGTTAACAGAATATAATAGACAAACTCAGAACAAAATATCCATATCATAAAAGAAATATCATCCAATATATAAAGTTCGGGTCAACATACCCTTATACAAAATTAAACAAATGAATGCTGAAGAGATACAAAAATATATCGATCAATGGAAAAAGAAAGAGCTACAAAAGTAAACTAGGACCATCAACTAAGCTTCGGCTTCTTCTTCTGTCTATCTGCAAGACACTCCTGTTGAGAATCCTTTGACTCCTGGCGTATCTCCAAGCTGGACATGTCCTTCCTCTAAGTCTGACGTACACCAGAGAAAACAGGTGTACGTCAACGTGCATGGCACACGGAAAGATCCCACAAAATAAAATAGAGCGAACGAAAATCCAAGCGGAAATGATACGACCACAGAAATAACAAAAGAACGTACAACTAAAAATCCACAAATCAACATGAAAATCTACTACTAAGACATGATAATATAAATCTAACTACATACGATAACTGGGTCAAGTACTAGCTATCCTATCACAACTCACTCGTCAACATCTCAAATAAAGTCAACGCTCATATCAACGGATAACTGGTTGTCCACAAATCCTCTACACGCATCCAATACCGCTACATGAATCGGTAAGAGGACTACAAGCAATCCGATCTCGGTCTTGTTCGAACTCAGGAAAAGCTCAGGTGACGAAACAGGTCACGGACTAAAGTGACTACACGAATTCACTTTAACCCAACAAACCAACCCCAGTGACTACAGGAATTCACTGGCGCGAGCCTGAAAAATACATTAACAGCCTTATCCAATCATATGAACATTAACTTCTTCATCCCAACTCTTCTCGTTTTTCTAAATCAACGATTAAAATCCCTATTAAACTCTGGTTCACCACCTAATTTTAGTCAACATACCCACACATGTCACTAAGTTTGTTCATGACGCACGAGGCTACTAAGTCATGAACTACTAAGGTTCTCAATTACAACATGGATAATACATAGCAGACATGTTAAATATAATAAATAAATACAAAACATGAAATGTGATCATAAACAGTAAAAACATATATGTAGTCCGGTTTCAGCAATATATCGTTATCCAACTATCTAAACTACTCATACAACTTATCAGTAGCAAAATAACATCCAATATGACTACGATTAAAAATAAAATCGAAAACTGTGATTGTTTTGCACATGGAATGTCATAGTCTACAACTACTTATATAAAATCATAATTTACTTAAAACCCAAAATAAATAATTCTTTTTACAAATAAATTCTTCTAAATCATCATAATTATCAAAAATACAATTCTTTTGCCGAAATAACTTAACAACTCAAAATGACCCTTTTTCGAAATAAATTAATTTAAATTATCTATTTTAATGATTATTCAAAACTACCCATTTTCCAAATAAATTCTTTCTCATTATAATTATTCTAAAAATAATCTTTAAAAATAAAAATCTATTAATTCTTATCCTTACAATATCAGTTATTCTTATCTATCATCAAACAATTCACGCAGATAATTATATCACAATTTAAAAACTACAACCAACCACAATACAGTCAAAATATGCATATAATGTATAATAAATCTTAAATTCAGATTTGAGCAAGAGGGATCTTGCCTTAAAATCATGTGCAAGCCTCTGAAACAAACAACAAGCAATCCATAAGTACAAACAACACGTTCTCTCTTACCACACGTCGATGATCTCGCCCTCGTGTTGTTATTATGCTTCATAAAGCTCTCAAAATTCATAAGAAAAAGATCTAGGGTTTTTGAGGGGAGAGCGTGGCTACTAGGGTTCAGAGATATGATAAAAAAGAGGATTTTTCGTGAAAAACATATGTATTTATAGAAACAAACACGTTTGACTCGTACCAAAAAACCTAGTTTGACTAGGAAAATCATCTTTTATATTTTGGCTGTAACTTTCTCATCCGACCTCATAATTAGATGATTTAAGATTTGTTGAAAAGCTTTTGAAGAGACCTATAACTTTGGTCTTTTGAGTGTTTCTAGATACCAAATGTATCGTTGTGTAAAACATATAAACTCTTAACTAGTTATTTTTCCCAAATTTCTCTTCATGCATGTTTTGTGCATTTGCACTCATATATTCTCAAATATATATTGAATTGATCTCAAATAAATTTATATCATACTCAAACATCAAAATATGTTATTTTTTAGCATAAACATATTTATCATGATTTTTTTTTTAAATTTACGGGTTTTTACAGCTTACCTTGATAAAGAGCCAAGGGCTTGATTGAGGTGCCTAGGTTTTATATGATGCCTATGTCTTTGGCCATAATGAAGCCTTGATCCTAGCAAGATCAGAGTTAATTCATATTTGAATAACTTTTTATCAGTTATGTATTTTATATTACCATAAAAAATATCCTTTGCAGACATCTAATACTGAAACAAAGGGGTCTTGTGATCTTGCTTTGGAAACTGCTTAAAAGGCAATTTTGTAGGGGGTGAGGCCCCTAGTACAAAACCTCTTTTAGATGGATTTTGCTTGTTCTCTTAGTAGACAACTTGTTGGTATGACAAAGATGAATCGAAACTCTATTTGTCATCTCATCAGCCGAGGTTCCTTTTGTCTCTGTATCTCTAGTGAGGCTTTGAAGGCGGATGGTTGGTACATTAGATTTTGTCAAAAGTAACTATCCTTACACCATAAATTATGTCGAATGACATTTTCCATGTGAGGTTTGAGGGCACGACCAGAAGCTACCTGGTACCTTTTATGGTGGAATCTCTCTAGGGGAGGGAATCCACTAGCCGGTATTATACTCCCTGAAAGTAACAAATCATAGTGGCTTTCTTGAAGGAGCGTCGGGAGTACTGGGGGATTGGACCATGCTGTGGATGGAGAACTCTCTCTTATGGGGATTGTTTGGGTCAAAGGTTGATTTCTTCATTGCCATTGAACCTGTTACAATCGTTTATTGATTTCAAGTTCACAAAATAAAAAATTTGATCTTTTTATAAGATCTCCTTACACAATAAAAAATAAAAGATTATAACTTTATCAAACAACACACAGATCATATTTATTAGTCTCTGTTTGAGTGAGATCTTTGTCTGTACCGGGAACGTTAATATCCGTGGATCGTCGCAGATCAGATCTGGTTGACAGATTAAGTTGATCAAAACTCTTACTTCACGAAGGAAGTAATCGCTACAGCAATGATCTCGACCAAGCGAGATCACGGCTCTTCTCGAGATTTAAGACCAAGCTTAAATCCGGAGGACAAGCGAGATCACGGCTCTTCTCGAGATTTAAGACCAAGCTTAAATCCGGAGGAATAGGGGACATGTCTCAGATCTCTCGAACTCTCTTCTCGAGATTTAAGACCAAGCTTAAATCCGGAGGAATAGGGGACATGTCTCAGATCTCTCGAACTTCACTCTTTATGCATAGGAAATCGTCAAGATATGCTAACCCTTGTTGTAAATTCGTAACTCCACTCTCCAATTCGGCAGCGTTTCGCCCTCTTGATGTCCACCCCCTCAAAAATAAGCACCCGATCTCGTATTTATAGGCTCCGATTGAGGGGTTTTCTGATAAGAACGATGGATTTGGCATTATCCTCAGTTGATAATCACCTAACCATGTGTGGAGATGATATCAATGTAGTTGGGAACCTCTGGAACAGAAGAAATCTCGTGAAAACCCGTCGAAAACCGTCAAAACGCGTTTTTGGATGAAATCTGCCGAACCATATTCAAACAAACCGAACCGGGTATGAACCGAACCAAACCGGGTGCGAACCGGCGCGAACGACCACTTGGTGGCTCGGCCTTGGCCGAGCCAGTTCGCGTCACCTTGGGTATTTTGACTCTAACTCTCTCGTATGATCTCGGAATGAGGTGATTCAGGATGCGTTAGAAAGCTGACGAAGAGACCTACAACTTTTGTCTTTGAGTTTCTCCAGAATCAAATCATATTATAGCTTAAATGTTAGTCTTTTTATGAGCCACCAAATGGTGGCTTGGCACTGTGCGAGCCAGTTCGTACGTCCTCGGGTATTTTGGCTCTAACTCTCTCGTCCGATCTCAGAATGAGGTGATTTAAGATGCGTTGGAAATCTAGAGAAGAGATCTACAACTTTCAATAGCTGAGACATACATGGTATGTGTGAGTCGCACATGATATTTTGTTTAAATGGAGCCAGTCCGTGCGTCCTCGGGTATTTTGGCTCTAACTCTCTCATCCGATCACAGAATGAGGTAATTCAAGATGCATTGGAAATCTAGAGAAGAGATCTGAAATTTTCAATAGCCGAGCCACACATGATATGTGCGAGTCACACATGGTGTTTCGTCCCTTTTGGCTAAAACACAACTCCTATAGCTGGGTTGTTTTGTCATTTCATGTGTTACGTTGACTCGTATGCTTTACTTATTTGCATCATGTATTTCGTTAAGTTGGAGGTGACCGGTAAACATATTGGCCACTTGGAGCTAGTCGATGAGCGTACAGGCCATTCGGAGTTGGCCGATGAGCGTGGGCCACTTAGAGGTGGTCGGTGAACACGCTGGCCATTTAGTTTGTCATTTTAGTGGATGATTATCATGTGAGCCACTTGGTGGTGGCCGGTGAGCACGCGGGTCACCTGGCGTTGGCCGTTCTGGTGGTTCGTCGCCACGTCATCAACGTTTCGCCGATTCGCTTCATGCGCTTGTCGGCATCAAATGATCCTCTTTGACTCAGACAATCCCCTTCGACTTGGATAATGGTGTTCATCGTCTTCTCTTTATCTCAAGCTGTGTGTGGATACCTATTGATATTTTTAGACGCCTACAGGGATCATGCGGGTCGCATGCTTTGACCACCAAAGCTTAGACAACTTTAGTGGTGAAGGCGTCGGTGGAAGGGACTAGATCATTCTTCCTGAGAACTCTTGAGAACAATCAGTTGATAGGCCCTAAGCTTTTTCCGCAATCTCATCCCTGATATAGTGGGAGTTCTCCGAAAAAGTTCATCTGGTCCAAGGCGCCTACCACAGACTTAATCACTGCTCTTATACTCAAATGAGCTATTTATCAGTGGGAGCTTTAGTGATATTGGATCTATTCATAACCCTTGGAGGATGTAGGGTTCTGTTTGGTGATCCAACTACAGGTCTCTTGGTTGTCCAGAAGATGGAGTTTGTCTGTGGCGGCGATAAGAAGCATGTACTGCATGTCCAAGCTAGACAATCACTATAGTGGTGTGTCTTCTCCAAAAGAGCGTTCGAGATTATGGTAGCAGTCTCATCGTTTGGTGGATGACCCGTCTGGCAGATGCTCACCAGAAAGCTATAGGGGTCTTTGAGGGCTACGCCTATATTGGCTCCTCATAGACATAGGCTAATCCTCCTTAGCTTGAATGGTGCAACTCCGGGCTTCGTTTAGCTTGAATGGTGCAATTCCGATATTGTTCTTCAGAGTGATTATATTCATACCCTTGTTCGGAACTTGACATGACTTTCTGAAAAGGAAGAAAGGCCCCACGGTGGGCGCTAAACTGTTGATGCTTGATATCAAACAGACTATTAATCCAGATGAGGATCGTTGCGGGTTGATGAAGGATGATGGAGGGTCGTTCCCTTCTCCACCTTTATGCCTAGTTCTTGAATGAGGGCTGATGTCCGCGCTGCACAGACAGAAATATCTCATGAGAGGGCGGGGATCGGTTCCCCCTTGGTTCCTCCGACGATCAAGTTAGTTGAAACATGAGCTTGAGTGGAGTTTAGAACTATGGGTTTTTATGTTGTATGCTTTAGAGATAAGCATTGGGGCAGGAGGAAGATTTAGATTGTTACTTGCTTCTAGCTTTCTTTTTTGCTCACCCTTTTTTAGATCTATATAGTGAACATCCATGGCAGATTGGTTATTTCGGTCATGCAGGATGATGGTGACAAAACGTGAGCTGAAAGATGGGTCATCCCTCTCTTTACAAGTGTTGGCCAGTGACTGGAAGAGAAGTCATCTCAGCATGGGAGATCGTATCTCCGTGATATCCAGAAAGTGACTTGTGAGCATGGCAGAGGGCACGTGGGCATACTAAGTCGTCCCTCATTTTACATGTGTCGACTGGTAACTGGAGGGGAAGCCACTTCATTATGGGAGAATGTATCTCCGTATTTTTCGAGAAGTGATTGAGCTGACAAGTCATTGAGATTTATCAGGCTAAAATCTAGATAAGACTTTCTCGAGGTGGACTGAGATGTCGACATTTGCTCTGGGGGAGAGGCTTGAGGCCGGGGTCGAGTCCTCAACTTAGTCGACAGCAGGGAACGTTCCTTAAGTCGTTTCTTGAGAAATGTCCAGTGAGTGGTCGAGTGGTCCTAAATAGGGTCGTTCTTGATAAAAAGGTTGACCGACACCGCCTTTCGTGTCGACTTAGGAGTATCGGTCTGTCCGACTGAGCGAAACGTCGTCTTATCTCTGCTGAATAACCGTCTTTCGAGTCGATATAAATATGCTGACTCGTCTAGAATGTCAGGATCTCTCGTATCGGCTAGTATCGCCTCTTGTGTCGACACCAGGTTGCCGGCTTGATGAGTCGATGGGGCCGAGGTCTCCGTAATTGTGCCTTGGGTTTATACCTTGATAAGATACCAATGTCTTGTAATCTAGCCATGATAGTCGAGTTGTACTGGAGGAATCAACCATATGTGGTGCTTTGAGCTTACCTTGATAAAGATCCAATGACTTATTAGTCAACTTAGGAGTTGACTACCTAGAACTCTTGGGAGTTAACTAGGACTCTTATTGCATTACAAAGCAAATACTGTATCTTGGGTGAGTGAACACCATAACAACTTTACGAGGGGGAATTAATTTTTTCCATTTCTTTATTTGGAATCTGCCGCTTTGCACCCTTTAAATTGGCTACAATAACTGATGATGGTTTTATTTTTCTACAAATCATGATTTACCTTTGTTAATTGCTATGTTGCAAGCCGAATAATTGAAGCACAAATCCGATTGTCCTAACTACCTCAGCCCTATATGCACAACCAAACATCAATGAGGAATTCTTAGATGCTCATGGAGCACCTAGATGCGTAGTGCTTGCATCTTAACTGCTCCATAAGTAGGTAAGAATTTTCGAACAACAACAGTGGAAATTTCTTCTTATAAGATAACTAAATTTCATGATTCTCACGTTTATTGCATTTGTGCCGTCTCAAACATATTTTGAGTTCTAAAATGTTCATGGATGAAAACTAATAGAATTTAGAGATCATTTACCAATGAACCATTTGGTCACAAAATTTAGAGATTATTTACCAACGAACCATTTGGTCACAAAAGTTGCATGGTTGAAATCATATAATTATCGAACGAAGATGGTATTTTTTTTGTATTTTTTTTGTAGGCATTTACGTACTTTCGCGGGTATGGGACTACAATTTTCTCTCACGAAATCGTGTTTGTATTTTTGCATGCAATTTTTTTGGGCAAGTAGATACGAAATAATGCTCCTAAAACAAAAAGGAAACTAATAATAATGAGTGGATACGTATCATGCTTAAACATACCTTATCCGTTTGTCTCCCAAACATACATCAAAGTTTTACGTACTATGTATTCACATAATTCAATTCTCACTTGCTACAAGAGTATCTCTTTTGACCCTTGGATCTGTAGACAATCAGTAGACCACCCGAGGAGCTTCCCTAAAACCCTAAACCCCTGAACAAGTACGCTACCATCAGACAATACGTTCAGATAAAACTTTTGTTCGTCCTGCTAGCTTCAATCTCTTTCCATTTGCATGATTCAAGTACTACGAGTACTCGAGATGAAACTGACTTTAGACGTCAACCACCAAGGTAAATCAAACTTTACACGTGTCGACCGCAGGGCGCCATCCCAAACAAATCCCAAAACAAACAGCTCCCACACCGGATCCCAGACAGTGTACGCACAAATCACGTGATCAGCAGTCGGGGGAGCGTGACAAGTATATTTGGATTGCGCGCTGCAATGATTGTCTTAAATCAAAGGATTATTGTGTTTTGTTGGTGCTTTTGCATCACTCGAGTTCACAAATAGACTTAGATCATCATATCATACTAACATTTACGTATACTATTATTATGAGAGCAGGGCATGCCAAGCCAAAACAAGGAAGTGACCAATCATGAAACCGAAGAAATCAAAGCCCACGAGAATCTAAAGAGTCAAGAATCAATAAGAGTAAGAGGGGTCTTTTTAGTCCCATACTCGGCTGTTGCCTCTCTTTTGTAAGTTTATTGGCCATGCGTGTGCTTGTGGCCTTTGTGCATGCTTGCTTGGTGTGCATGGATTGAGATTTGAAACATGAGGAAGAGGGTAACAGAGAAATAAGAGGAGAGAGAGAGAGAGGAGCAAGTTGATGACGGGTGGAGATTTAGGAGACAAAGGGAGAAGTAGTCTCTTTTTCTTGCTCTCATTCTCTCTCCATAACCAATCACTTGGTTAGAATGTGTCAGCCTCTGTTCAATTCCAAACCCACCTCCTTGTGGTCCACCACCCATGCTATAGTTGCACCTCTCATCAAATGTCATTTTTCTTGGGTACATTAAATTTTGTTTCTTTCTAATTCTCAAAATATATAATTTTTGTTTGTATATATCATGTCCAAAAAAATATTAATTGTGTGAATAGTGTTTAACTAATAATAAACATATAATTACTATCAACCCTACAAAAACCTATCGACTAGTAAATGAAAAATCACTATTTGTTTTTTTAATATTAATCCTTTTCGCATTTATAGCATGGTATATTAATGAAATGTTTTCTCAAGTAGTTGTTTGACGTCTATTTAGAGTGACGCGCTGGAATATTTGTCATGCTTCTCTCGAGATACATACATACTTGAGTTAGCAATCGTGAGGTGAGTATGTTATATATTTAAGTTAAGGGTTACCAAACATTAAAAGAAAGCTTAAATCAAAAACCAAGAAAAATCCCCCTACCTTGATGGTTTTTTTTTTAATTAATTTAAAATTCTCTCTCACATGGGAGGATGCGTGTTGGCCTTTAGTGGGATCAATGTTAAAAGGGCGAAAATAAAGGAAAGCCGAAAGGCTGCAAAGAATAGAAATGGAAATCACGGTCGACCAAAACTTTTACTCGTGTTGTCAACATCCCATGCCCTT
>NC_033796.1:7069775-7077266 GCF_001876935.1 Asparagus officinalis
ATATAAGCTAACTTTATTGGTTCTCAGTTGTTCATGCGTGAGGGAGGTGAGCACAGTGACACTGTAGCAACAGGAGCTCTGCAAGGCTTTGCTACAGTTGTATGTACTGTTTTTTCCCCCTCTCTCTCTCTAGAAATGATGATGCTTCTCGTTCATACGTGTGTTGTTGTTGGTGGGTGTTTCTCAGTTTCTCTCTCTACCTAGGAAACTTTGAGTACGTGAGAGATTTTTGTGGTTTTCTTTTTTTGTCATTAAATTGGTTTTTTTTTATTTTTTTTTTTTTAAAGAGGAGTTGGTGATTATAAAGTTGGGAGTTGGGGTTTTTAGGGTTTGGTTTCCTGGCAGCTGACAAGCCTGACGTACGGGAAGAGGGTCTCGTCACTCGTCAGTAATGACCCCAGGAAACTGGTCCTGACCGGTCTCACATGCGCTCGATCCCCTCTGCTGTTTCCATCCGAACACCAAACACGGTCTGCGTCCACGTGGCGCTCTCACGTTGGCCTAAAGCTAGGGCTCCCGAAAGCAGCTTAATTTGGAGACGTTTGAACCCTCCTCACCCGAAATTTTGTTCATCGCGTACGTGCAACTACGTTGAACTTCGAGAAGTCCCACAAATTTCTCTGAAGTGCGAACTTAATTTTATCACCACACCTTGTTACTTATAATTAGCGAAAAATATATAAAATTTTCTTGAGAAAATTCAAGATTTGTAATTTGTCATTAAATGCAATATACCCCTTAACCTCTCTTAAATATTGAATTTTTTATCTAAATAGTATATTAGTTATCAGGAAATTGCATGTAGGAGAGTACGGTAAGTAAAGCTTAAAGTTTAAAGGGATTTTGTGAGACAAACCTAAAATTTGCGCGCGGAGGAGTGGGGTGGTTTTGTGAAGGCGGCTCATATTTTCTGATAAGACTAATTTTCGCTCAAACCTTAAGCATATCATTTCTTCAAATAAAAAATTATTCTTTTTACCTTTCATGCTACAAATTAAACTTCAATCTCAGTTTGCTAAATACCCCCATCTAGACAACGGTTAGGATTATTTTTGTTAATTTTACACTGGCCCTAGTGCGTGATATAACAATTTATTGCTATTTGATACAATAAATTGGGCAAAATGGCCAGATTGATATATTTTCTAGGTGCTTGGTGACAAGTTGGTATATTTTTTTTAAGTTTTATCAGATTGGTATAAATTTTCAACTCCGGCGCCATATAGGCCTTAAGTTTGGCCGGAGTTACTGTTCCGACCAAATTTGATGGGATTTTTTGTAAAAAACCCCTCATCAAATACAATTTCCTGCTCCTAACCCCCTCCTCCTCATCATCATCTTCAACCGGCGGCGGGTGCGGTGAGGAAGCAGTATACAGGGATGGTGACGATGCTGGATGTGCTTGTAAGAACCCAAACCAACAAATCAAGAGAAGGAAGAGGGAGAGGAGGATGCGCCAGAACTGAAACAGAGCAGGAGGAAGATGAGGAGAAGAGGAACATGCGCCTGGCTCCGCGATCAGAGGGTCCGAGCTCTCGTGGCCCACAAGCGCTGGCTAGTGGAGGTGCCCTACACAGCCACCCTCTCCCACACAATCAACATCCTCGTCTCCAACAACATCGTCACTGTGCCCGTTGCCGCTCCACCCAGCCACTTGATCGGCGCCGGTGGGTCGATGATACTGGAGTCCGATCGGGGCAGGATTTGGAGAAGAAGATGTCAGTGCTGGTGTGGGAGGTGATTGGGCACTCTCCCGAAGGGCTCAACTTGTGGACTCTGCATTATTGTCGGACAAGGAAGCGTTGCTGGTGGGGGATTGACCCTTGACTGATGGGGGTTTGCGGAAGCCAAGAGGATTGTTTCGGCAGAAGCTTTGGACATATTTGGAGGTACATCAGTATGCGGGAGAAGAATGGGAGTTGATTGAGCGGCAAGACCCTGAGTAACAACGGAATAGGTCTCTTTGGCATTTCGTCGAACGGATTGTGAGAGATCTTGCAAGGCAGGATTCGGGCCTGAAGCTTGGGGCTGGTTGGTGTCCAAAGAGATTTTGGAGCATTCAACATTTGTGTGACCCTGCATGTGGCAACATATACACAATTTGGGCACTCTCTCATAAACAATTGCTTGTTTAAAACCTTCAAACAAATCAACCCAAATGAACTGCGGTCCAACCAGACCAAATCTCATCATCGTCGTCAGAAAAGAACGTATGCCACCACAGCCTCTTCTTTCGGTGGGAGGTTCTGTCTTTGGCACTTGGAACCAAGCGGAGAACACGTCGCCTCCCCTCAGAAGCGGAAGAGATGCCCACCATGCAGGACCATAAAAGTGATGCTGCTACTCATTAAGAAGATGAGTGAGGGCCCACATATTCCTTTCTTTCAAGCTGCTGCAACTCCGGTCTCCACTGGTCCTAATGACGACGACGGCGACGATTTTAGCAATGCTGCAACTAGAAGCACTCTTAGAAGCACTCTAAGTGTTCCCCATTGGCGGTTGCCGTTGAAGTGTCATTGCCAGTGTTCCGCACCCAGCAGTTACTTAAGATGCGGACTACTTGATTGATTGCTCTCTAGCTAAATGTAGGATTTTGCTCGCACAATGAGCCGCCAAAACAAAACAAAAAGGCCTGAACCAGAAAACCTCAACTCTGCCCCCAAATCTCTGGTTTCGCACAATGAGGACGGGGATTGTGGAGCTCGGCAGGAAGAGAGCAGATGAAGGTTGGCCATGAGCGGGGCACTGTGACGACGGCGACGTCGGCGTCGCCACTGTAGAAAAAAAGAGGGGGACATGAGGAGGAGGGAGAGGGGGGTTAGGAGCAGGAAATTGTATTTGATGAGGGTTTTTTTGTAAAAAATCCCATCAAATTTGGTCGGAATAGTAACTCCGGCCAAATTTAAGGCCTATATGGCGCCGGAGTCGAAAATTTATACCAATTTGACAAAACTAAAAGAAAATATACTAACATGTCACCAAGCCTCTAGAAAATATACCAATCTGGCCATTTTGCCCAATAAATTGGGACTTCATCAAATCTATGCTAGTGGGTATGGGATTCCCTAAAATTATGATTGGCTTGATTTAGGAGTGTATCACCACTCCTAATTTTTTTAATTATCTCTAAATGGTGTTTTACATGGCACTCCCATGGAGCAAGGGGATTGAGGCAGGAAGACCCGCTATCTCCCTATCTATTTGTATTAGGCATGGAATACTTGTCAAAGAGGCTATCTTCACTTAAAGATGACAGAATGTTTAAATTCCACCCTAAGTGTTCTAGACTGAAGATAACGCACCTGATTTTTGCTGATGATTTATTATTGTTTGGAAAAGCTGATTTAAGCTCTATCACAAGATTACATGCATGCTTGCAAGAGTTTTGTCAGATATCGGACTTGGAAGCTAACCTTGGCAAATGCTCAATCTATATGAGTGGAGTTGATGATAACTTGAGAACTCAGATTTGCATTTATCTGGGCTTTATGGAGGGGACTTTGCCAATAAAATATTTGGGTCTGCCATTAACGACAAAGAAGCTATCTCATCTTGAATGTTCTTCTCTTATCAGCAAACTTGCTGATCAATTCCATAGCTGGCAACAAAATAGGAAATTATCCTATGCGGGGAGATTCCAACTTATCAAATTTGTAATACTTGGGATTCAAACCTTTTGGGTTAGTAGTTACATATTGCTGATTAAAGTGCTTGAAAAAATTAACAGGCTTTGCTCTTCGTTCCTTTGGGGTCAAAAAATCCATTTGATCTCCTGGCATACAGTTTGTTTGGGGAGGAAGCAAGGAGGCTTAGGTCTCTTTTCGGCCAAGGTATGGCATAATGCAACAGCTGTAAAACTCCTTTGGATGATCCATCAGAAGAGGGACTTGCTATGGATCAAATGGATACATGGTCACTATCTACAACGCTCAAATATATGACATGTTCAACACGGGGACAATGACTCTTGGATGTGAAAACAACTCCTCAAAGTTAGAAGTATGATGATAACTAAATTTGGTAATACTGAAAACTTGCTAAACACTTTGGATGGCTGTTGTGTCAATGGTAAAATTAAGATGACATTGATATACTATGCTCTGTTTCAGCCTAATATCTCAGTAGATTGGGCAGACACTACATGGGGGAAATTGAACTATCCCAAACATTCATTATCCTTTGGTTAGTAAACCATTCTAGGCTCCTTACCCAGGAAAGACTATGTAGACTAAGAATGCTAGAAATTAACCAATGTGTTCTATGTTCTAGCCAGTTAGAAAACTGCAGGCA
The DNA here is from genome assembly GCF_001876935.1 of Asparagus officinalis. Taxonomy (NCBI): domain Eukaryota; kingdom Viridiplantae; phylum Streptophyta; class Magnoliopsida; order Asparagales; family Asparagaceae; genus Asparagus; species Asparagus officinalis. Next base: position 7,074,066 of record NC_033796.1, read on the forward strand.
TTTATTCTTTGAATGCCAATACTCAGCTGATGTTCGGAATAAGATAATGGACTGGATGGGATTCACTTGGAGAAGCTGTAATTGGAGCTTGCTCATTCATTGGTACTCTCACAATTTGAGAGGGAAGGGTTTTAAGAAGGAACTGAAGAGAATGGCACTAGCTGTTGTATACTCAATTTGGCAAAAAAAAATGCCATAATTTTTCAAGGGAAAGCTAGGGAGTCTGAGGTGCTCTTTCAAACAATAAAATTTCCCATTTACTCAAAAATTCTGAATGATGACATGTCTGTATATATGAAAGAAACATTAGAGAGGATGTAGGTCTGATTTTGTTTGCCAGGTCAAGCTAGAACCTGGTTTTTAATGTACATAAATTCTTCACTTGGTTGATGAATAAAAATTTAATTCATTGACCAAAAAATTCATTGCCATTTGAGATATGTAACTGTTTTCGGCAAGGCTGGAAATAGACCTAAATACGATAAAAAATTAACAAGGAAAATATAATGAAATCTACGCCGGGTATTAAAATGAAATAGAGCTGAAGCTTCGGGATATGAAGGTGTAGGCAAAAAATTAACTTCATTTAGGGTATCAATGTGATATTACAGTTGTATGATTTAAGTTGGAATTAAACCAGACGCCCTTCAGTTACGTAGAATAAAAGATAATTATTCGGTCAGCAAGATTTGAAACAAATCTATTCTAGAAAATAGGTTTTACTTAAAAAGGACTTTTTTTTTGGGTGGAGGTTGGTTTAAACATGTGTCTTGACTTCTTGTGCTCTACCTTCAGAATGTGCTGTAGACTCGACATAAAATTAAACAGATAAACAAATACATATATATATTTAAATATGACCTATGCTTCATTTATGGATTTTGCAAGTGTAAACAAGAGAAAAGCATGGAGGAGACATATGATAAAATTCTTTTTTATTTTAGTATCCCTCGTTATTTATAAATTAGTTTGTTAGAGCCCCATCTTTGTTGTTTTGCTTATGTATTGATTACATTTTGGCATTATCCACTTACCCCCAAGTTCCAAGAGGTAAAGCCCCGTCATTGAACTATCACTTCAAGCAAGTTTAATTAATAATATAATTTAACTACCAAGAGCTGAAAATGAAAGAAAAAAATTTATTTAATAGAGTAATATAACAACCTTGAATAATACTCTGTAATCTTGCCACCTTATCTTTTGAACAAGTTCAAGCCCCATACTTATTAGGTCAGAAATCACTGGAAAATTGGCCCCATTAGGCCAGTAGATGATGAGCTTGGACCACTTGAAGATGAGATTAGCATGAAACAGGAAACTTGTGGCTTTGGGAAAGATAAGGCTCTTATGCTTAGATAAGGCTTTATTTGGACATTCTAGGGTTTTTGATTTTGGGTGATGACGCCTATTGTAAGCTGCTTGACCATTATTTTCTCTGTCTAAGCAAAATTTTGTCCTTCTCTCTTAAAGGGATGTTCTTGATGTCACACGCTTAACGGCGGGATATAGCTAGGACTGATTTTGAAAAGCTTAGTGTCCCTTGAATTTTTTTGACGACTAATCCTCTGATAGGCAGGGAGTTTTGCACATACGTAACACGTTAGAGGATCAGAGTTAAATTCTCTAGTGATTCCTTTGACGATCAAGTTATTTCCGATCCAAAAGGGGAGAAAGCAACTAATATAGTTCTCCCTAAGTATGCAACAATTGCGCACCATTGGTCAGTAGGCAGTGTGCCAATTTATACCGAGTTGTCGAGGGTATTTATATAAAATTGACTAAGTCCATGCAGTCTGCTTAGTCACCTAATACCTTTATAGGTGTCGACATTTACGGGTTCGAGTTACCTTTGTGATTAATACGACAGTGACAGAGGGTTCAATGTGCTCACGTAGTTCGATGAGTCATTAGGACTTTTCGACAGTGATGTAATGATAACTTTGACCATGCATTTAATGTGATTATGATTGGCTATCGGCTAGGAGTTAGAGAATGACCACCTTCCATCTCGGATTTGCAAGAGGGCCAAGAAAAGATGTCTTTCATCCCGACCCTCGAGGGAGATGAGAAGGGATGCCTTTCTTCTTGGCCTTCGAGGGAGACGTGAAGTCAATGGGTCTAGGTCGAGTTGCTGTGTAGTCTGCTTGAAACACATGTCAGCTCGTTGAATGTGATTAAAACTTATTTATTTTTATGGTACAACACATGTAATTTACATGAATAACTAAAGTTTTTTTTAAAGAAATATGACATGTCTCTTCTGGTTGATTTTTATTCTTAATAGTGTTCAGTGACGCCACGTTATATTACTGAATTTTTTACTTTATAGACATTTTTTCTTAGTTTTACATGTATTTAACTTTGGACATCACTGGAATAAAAGCAATACACAACTAAGGAGGATAATTATGAGGGTGTACTTGATTCAATGAACTAATAAATTATGTGTTGATTATCTGCATATAAAAAATGACCAGTTATTAAATAAAATTTAAAAACAATTCAATTTTTATACCTGGATTTAATGTTTTATAAATCAGGAGCACTATGAACTGTTGTTAAACAGATTATTAATTATAAAGAAATCATGCATTCTTACCTCCTTCGTAAGAGAACGATCAGTACCTTCCAATCTCTTCCACCTAAGGCTGTCTAAACGGGTCGATCCAGCTCAGTCCGGATCATATTTTCGGGTTTGAACCAAGCAAAATACCAATCTTGGACCAGGGTGTCCAGGTCAGGCCCGGGTCCGAGCCAAACTAGGCTGGCCTGGTTTTTTTGAAATTTTTATATTTTTATATTTTTTTTTGCTAAAATTTAATTAAAAATTAGATTAATCTTATTATATTTATATATGTATGTATTAGTATATACTTATATATTTATATATAGCTATATATTATATGTAAGTTTATATAAGTATACATTAATGATCAAATCATACTATAATTATATATAGTATACAGTAGAAAAATATATAAATACATACAAAAATTTTTATATTTTTATATTTTTTTTTGCTAAAATTTAATTAAAAATTAGATTAATCTTATTATATTTATATATGTATGTATTAGTATATACTTATATATTTATATATAGCTATATATTATATGTAAGTTTATATAAGTATACATTAATGATCAAATCATACTATAATTATATATAGTATACAGTAGAAAAATATATAAATACATACAA
>NC_033796.1:7080432-7086746 GCF_001876935.1 Asparagus officinalis
CCGGGCCGGGCTACGGGCCAAACCCGGGTCAGCGGGCTTTTTGGACACCCCTATATCTACCCAGTTATCTTTACCAGTCAAATTAAGACGAGAGTTCCTGACATAATAATTGGTCAAAATGACAAATGTTTGGGAACAAAGAACGACCGGGCCGGGCTACGGGCCAAACCCGGGTCAGCGGGCTTTTTGGACACCCCTATATCTACCCAGTTATCTTTACCAGTCAAATTAAGACGAGAGTTCCTGACATAATAATTGGTCAAAATGACAAATGTTTGGGAACAAAGAACGAGGTCAACCTTGTCATTTCAGTGTAACGTACATTTATAAATGCAACGAGGGAGGAAAATTAGCGAGGAAATGGAGGAGAGTTAGTTTTTTCTTGAAATCGATATATATTTGAATTGACACAGTGAGAGCGTCATCGATGTGGGACAAAAAGTCAAAAGAGTCTTTGTACGTAGGAGCTCATAAGCTCAGGCTTTTCTCCTTGAATTAATGCTGACCATTTGTTTTGTTTTCCTTCCTGGACTCAATTTTCTGCGCCAAATATATGTGTATGTTTCGCGTACGTTTTTTTGGGAACATTGGGCCTGTTTTTTACTCCTTTTTTGGGGTGGGAATGCGATGCCCTGTTCATTTTGTTACAAATTGGACTGTAATGAGATAAAAATCCAATCCAATATCAAATTTGAGACAGTGAATTTTATTCTACCTTCTCAGAACTTAGGCAGATGATTTTCGACTACTAAAATTTGTTTGTGTTTACCTGCGTTTGAACACTCATGTTGTTTACTTATTTATTTATTAAAATTTTGTAATAAATTTGTCTGTTCGTTATTTTTATGTTTATAAATAGCTCATGTAACAAACTTGAAATAAATATGTGCAGTCGTAATTTCATGTTCTTTTGTATATCCTTTGTATTATGTGCGTTTTGTAATTTTATGTTCTTTTGTATCCGTGCATTAGTGCATACACAAACACCAACCGAGTTCAGCGTGGACCAAATAGTTTGCGTGCCAAGGAATGAACAAGTATATATTTTGTTTATTTTTGTCTCCAGAAAAGAAATAAAAACTTGTAGAAATTGCAAAAGAGAAAAGTAAATGAAGAAAAAAAAGGTAATTGTTTCGGTTATTGATTCCCTTTGAGCAAATATTTATATATACTTCTGACTAACCTTCGACAAAATTCATTGCTTTTTAAGAGCACAAATTAGGGTTGTAAATACATGAACTATAATACTTGGAACACCTCCATCATGATGAGTAAACTGGGATTCTGGATTTAGGAAATACTCATCGCATTATGGATATGATCTTTTGTTTAAGAAGCCAAGTACATGTTTTTATTAAAGAAAAGAAAAAATATATAACTTGGTGCTATGTCCACGAATAATGGTAGCACATTTATAGTAACTAGTTGAGATGCATGTGCAATGCATGTGGTTAAATATATATGATGATTATTTACATTGATAAAAATTATATAAAAAGAAAAAACAAAGTTTTTCATGGGATTGATCATCAACTCAATAATCTCTTTATTAAATGAAATATTGACATTGTTTCCTTCAACTCAGACTGTTATCACATGATCTATTATTTGTGAGTTATAAACACATTGATCTAGTACAACATCTCCATTTATTAGTATCTTTAAGTCTTCTAAAGATGTGTGATCATTCAATTCGTAAAATAGTTTTGCATATGAATTTATTTACAATATGTCCATTAAACTTTAAGTTGTAGTTTAGCTCGTATTCACATTAACTTTTAGTTGTGATTTTAATCATATTTATATTATATAATATTCTCATTCAATTTTATAGCTCATTCTCTCTATCATAAAAGTAAATTGAAAGTATAAAGAATTATTTTCTTGTGAACTGAAGGCAGAGAGATTATGATATATTTCGTCATATGCTCATAATATAAAAATTTCTTTTTTCTTTAATACAATGTCTCTAGCAAATCTTGGCCCAAACGATGTGAACAAAAAATAAAATGTTATTTATAACTCACTTGCCTAGGGCAATTGTATTGTATATAGGACGTATAACTTATCTTGAATATTCACATCTACTAAATGTTTTTTGCTCTTTGTGAGAGCAAAATGTTAGATGCTCGTATTCAAACTTTTTGACTGTATAAAAGACATAATAATTTAGAGTGCATAGCTTATTAAATTAATTTTATTATATAAGATTATATGATGTTTTTTAATAAATTATAGTATATAAATGGAAACATCGATGCTTATAGCCAATGATTGGGCTCCAAAAAATAGGTTAACTTTACATTATAGTTTGTTATTAATAATATTTTTAGCAATGACATTACCTTTCCTTTTTTATCTTATTATTCACGTTTTTCTAATGTAAGTTCTCTTTTGCTAATTACTCAATTGGTTATATTTAGTTTTTATAATATCAGAGGTTAGAATATTCTCTTCTGTTTAAAAAAGAATGACATAATTTTCTTAAAAAAAAATATACACATAGTAGCAATAGTATATACTTTAGTTCAATTCAAACATTGGTTTGAAGCCATTTAGAGTAAGGTCCTTTCTACGCTAGAATGGTGATATAGTGATTACATAATTCAAAAGTCAAAGAAGAAATTTCTACAAAGGAAAAATAATTTAATATGTTAAATTAACAACTAATTTATAAAATATACATGGACGATGCAGATAGCTATAGAAAGTAATATATATATAGAAAGTTCCTATGACGCCTCTAAAATCACATGATTGAGCGACATTGTGGATGATCCGCTCCGTTGAACTTGATCTACATATTCTAAAACCCCAACACACCAAGTTTGGGGTGAACCCGTCGTCGTTTGACCCTTCATCCACTCATATTAATTTTAACGGTTTTGAATGAATATAACTTTTCACATGGCTCGATGGAGGGTCAAACGATGACGGATTCACCCCAAACTTGGTGTGTTAGGATTTTAGAATATGTAGATCAAGTTCAACGGAGCGGATCATCCATAATGTTACTCAATCATGTGATTTAGAGGCGTCAAGGAGGAAATCCTCTCCTATGACAAGGATACCCATTAATCTCTCTCTCTCTCTCTCTATATATATATATTTATATATATTCATGGAAGTTCCATAGCGAGTGACCAACTACAAACATCCTAATTTAAGCATAAATAATTATTATTTTAGTTAATAATTTGATACCCGTAACTATAGAATAAATCTCAAGCAAAAAATAGGAATTAAGATTGTATTATCCTCTAGGTAAATAAATAAATGTTATTAGATCTCCTATTTATATTAAATTTAGAAGTAATAATTTAAATTATTAAGCACCAATATTAGTTCATATGAGAAAGTAAAGTAACCTATGATCTATATACCTATATAGTCAATCAATCAAACATATGAAAATTATATGGTAGATTCACTTTAAATATAATTTATAAAAATAGTATATTAAAGTCAAAATCCTTTTAACTACTATATAGATTGTCTGATTTTTTTTGTATATATAAACTATATTGCCTAGGAATAGTGATTTGCACACTTAACTTTGGCGTAATACATCTTCCGAATGACTTACACGTTATTATCATCATAAATTCTTTGCTTCTACATTATTCAGTAATGTTATTCTGGATAATTTTTGAAATTTACAAATCATATATTCCAAATCTGAAAATCATACTCCCTTTAAAAGCACGAGTTCTTGAAAATCTTTTGGTAGACAAAAATACTCCTATAAAGTTTGAACTATCTTATCCCTAATCAAAATCTAATTTTTTTAAATTGTATTTAATAATTTATTCTAATCCTAATCTATGATAGTATATACTAACAAATAAAAAGCCAGGTAGTATATCTATTAATAACTATCTAGATTAGTTATTGATATTATAAAAATCCCCTTCATAGACGTATACCTAGAATAGTTTCTGTAAACTAAAACACATGTAAATTAATTAAAAATAGAAACTTCATAATCGAAACCATACATTGATAAACATCTATAAATTTAAAATAAACAATGAAACACAATCCTAAAGATAAAAGAGAAAATAAAAAAACAACTAGCTAAAGAATTAAGGGAATGATAAGTAGAATAAGCATACTTTCATATAACCAAATAATAAAGTAGTATTATATTTTAATCTAATATGCATGTTTCATTTAGAAGAAGCCGCAAAAACAAAAGGATCTCCATTGACATTTTTTATAAATACAAAAGAAATTCAAATTAGTGATATTATGCATACATCACAGAATTCGATACATGTATATTATTAGAAACCTATTCTTATTAATAAATTTAAACCTAACTAAAACTTGTCAATATAGAGACTCACTATTACACATTTAAGAGAAAGATAACTACTATTTTAAATAGACTCGAGCCATGGTTCTATGCTTGCAAAAGCTGTAACAAGAAGGTAGATAAAGATATTAGTAAAGAGTGTGTGAATGATAAATGCCGCAGAATCATTAAAGACTCAGAATCAATGTTAAGTAATATATTTTTTTAATAACATGAACACATTAAAATACAATATTAACCATCTCTATAAATCAACAATGAAAACTACCGGTGCGTAGTTAAGATTCTCGTAGAAAATAGCATGGATAATATAATGGTAACACTATTTCATGCAGCAGAAACTTTTATTGGATGCACAACAGAAAAATTTATTACAGGAAAAGATGTAATTTTTATATATATTAAAATAACATTTGTTTAGAAAATAATTTTTTTTATATATATTAAAATAACATTTGTTCTCATTAAAACAGAAAAAAAAATCAAAGTCCATATTTTTAGAATTTTGTGTTGAACATCGGAAATACGTTCAAATTCCTGGTGAAGTTGGATGAAAAGACAAAAGATGAACGAGGCGAATGAAATATAATAGCACAATAAATTCAACTCCAACCTGATATTACAATCGACATAGATGATGGAGAAACTACTCTAGAATTACCCAGGAAAAAGATAAAGGTAGAGAAAGATTGATCTCGGTTCAATTAAATTATGAAAAATAACAATAAAGGATAATATTTTTTCTCATTTTATATCATAACTTAATTTTTGAGTAGAATTTAGAATTTTCATAAGAGATTTTGATGCAAAATTATTAGTAGTTTTGTATGCTTATGTGATTGCTTTCACCACATAAAATTATACTATAATTACCATTAATATTTAGTTTTTGTCTTTTTATTACTTTAAATCTATCAAATAATGTAGGTTGTGATCTCATATATATATATATATATATATATATATACACACACACACACACACACACACATCATATTTGTCATACTTTTTTAATGTTTACTATTGAGATTGTTTATTATAAAACATGAGCTTATAATGTCCCAATGTGTTGTGCAATTTTATTTTCAACATAATAAGAAATGCGGTTTCTTTTTTACTAGAAAAATAGTTCATAATGATATTGCTATTCATGCTTGACTACATATCGTAGATTGGGATTAGTAGAGTTTGGATTATGACATATAGTATTAATTTAACTTATTTTTTTTACTATTCTACTTAAAGATATTATTATGTCAATTGATATATTTTCTTAAGAAATCAATTGAGATGTCCCAGTTATGCTTATAATATCCAAAAACACTATACAATTATATTTTCAATGCAACAAGAAATGTGATTTCTTTGTTGATATAACTTTAGTTCATAATGACAATTACGATATCTCCCAATTTAGCTAAAAAATCCATTACATTGATAAAAATTTTAGTAAACAAACAGACAAATAAAATGCAAATGTTCTACTTTTCAAATTTTGTCAAAACCCAACGTAAGTCCTTATTTGCCTGGCACCCCTTCGCGCATCCAGGCTGTCAAAGACAATCGTCATTTTAGTAAACAAACAGACAAATTTTGTTTTCTTTTAACCCCCTCCCAACTCCCCCGTCCTGTCATTTTGACACTGACTTCCTCTATTTCCCACACAGTGAAATTACACAGTCAAACCGCAGTGAAAAAAAAAATGAAAAATCCCAAACCCAGAATGAAAACATGACGATAACAGCCCCGTTAAAATTACCGGCTCCTTGCTTATATAACCCCTAACCCCAATTGTTATCCTCACCGGCACCAACCGGTAATCTCCCCTCTCCCCTCATTATCCTCACTAGATGGCGACTTCTACCCCCTCTCAAGCTCGCAATCCTCTTCCCTCTTAAACCCAAAATTAACCAAATCACCCCCAGAGGAGGGCGGTGTAAAGGGCGAAAAAAGAAAAGAAAAAAAGAAAAATTCACCCATGGATTTCGACGACCAC
>NC_033796.1:7087352-7111286 GCF_001876935.1 Asparagus officinalis
TGATTCAGCGCGTTGTATTGTGTTTTTAGTCTGTTTGTATTTCTTCTTCGGTTCTTGTGTTTTTTTTCGTTTCTTTTTTCTTCATCCTCTCAGTGTAAGAACAGCTCAATGTCAGTTTCTGAACGTGGCCTACATGCATTTCGTTTGCTGATGCGTGCTTTGTTTCGGTCTCGTTTTTTTTTTAATGCGCATGGGATCATGAGAATCGAGGCACCACACAAAACTAACATCCGGGACGTCGAACGCCTGCCCTTGAAACTAATTTACTCCCCACCCCCACCCTTCCTTTCTCGGCGCTGACACGCGGTCAAAGCTGGGCTCCTCGGATCGAAAGCCTGGAACAAGCTGCCTTTAATAAGGCAGCAGTTGCTCGCGTTGGCCATGTAAGAGTGCGCACGGGCCTCGCTAGTGTTTTTTTTTTTTTTTTTAAAAGCTGAGGCGCGAAGCGATATATTCAAATCGCTACGCGTCGGAGCGGGGCTTTTAATTCTTCTCCGATCCATCCCTTTGCCCGCATTTATTCCCTCTGTCATGAGTTGGTGTCCCGGTGCGCCCTGTGCATTAATGTGCTCACATGAGACTTGGCCGGTTAACTTGATTGAATCTGAATCTGTACATTTAGCGAGCCAGCGTGATATAGCTCTCAGCAGCTAATTCTTCTGCGCATGCGATATAGCTCGCTCTTAGAAACGATCGGTTCTTATTGTGAGATAATATTAATTTGTGTACGACCTTAGCCGAGAGAGGGTTCGTCGAACATCGGAGCCAGAGAGAGAGAGAGGGGGGGCGGGCTGTAGGAGTACCACGACAGCTAATTAAAGGTCTGCGCGATAGTGGACCACTTACGGTGATCGATCTGGGGGCCTGCAACAGGTGGAAAGGTGGAGGAAGAGGCCCATGGATCCGAGGCGGCACTGATGATGGTAGTGAAGATGGGAGAAGGAAGGGGGCTATCGAAATAAAAAAAAAAGAAAAGAAAGAAAGTACAGGCTCTCTCTCTCTCTCTCTCTATAGGAACACCCAAAAGGGCACGCACGAATTTTATCATGGGACCCAAAAACAATGCCCTCCATTTTGTCTCTAGTTGGGTTTTTTTTATATTTTATTATTATTATTTTTATCTGTGGTGGGGTTTGCTGCTGGTGGTGTCCTTAGAAAATTCGAAAAAGTGCGAGCGAGGTTTTTTTTTTTTTTTTTTTATTTTTTTTAAGAAAAAGTGCGAGCGAGGTTTTTTTTTTTTTTTTTTTAATTTTTATAATATTAATGTTTGTGAGCCTTTCCCCCTCTTTGTTGGCTTTTGCTTGTGAACCCTAGAAATGGAAGATCACCTTCGGAGGTTTTTGTCTTCATGGTTTAGCTTAATGCGGGGGGGTTTATATTTTGCGCGCGCAACGGCGCACCCACAGCTAGCCAATTTGTTGTAGCTAGCTAGCATAATGGTCTGAGGTGCTTGCCCCCCTTCGTCGAGTCTGTCTCCTCTGAGGAGGGAAGGTCGGGAACAAGGGTTCAAACCCTTGTCCTTCCGACTTTATAGGATCATCTAGCAGCTAGCTTGCTTCGTGATTTGTCTTTATTAATGGAGCTTAATAAGGCGCGCTCTGTTTGATCGGGTTTGAATTGAACCCTCTCCGTCTTTTGTTTGGATCACGCACCACTTTTGTGGAGACCCAACTTGTTTGTACCTCTGTTTACATGTTACGTACGCGTTTCCCTTGCAACAATAAGGGTCCCTTCGAAACTAACTATATTCATCGTATTATGCAGTATATAAGTAGGTTTAGAGCAGGTTTTAATGGTAATGTTTGGTATTAGTCTTGATTAGACTTCTAGCTTGGTACACCGTTGAGGGGTTGTTCTCACTTATATATAGCCACGATTCAAGGGGGGAAATGATTAGCAAAGGCAAAGATTTTAAAATTCGATTTAGGGGTAAAAATAGCGTTTCTTTATTTTTTGAGCGCGTATGTGTTTGATTCAGTGTGAATACACACAGGCTTATGATAAATGTATGTATTTATATGTAGAAAACTGGTGTCTTAATTATTTGACAGTATGAGTCACCTTGTATATACACATGTAATTCTTCGCACATACTTAAGCATGCATGTGTACGTATACACACGTGTGTATAAACTGACATCTTATTTGAAAATATGAGTTGCCTCGTATAAACATATATTTTCACGCTCGTATTTATGTTTATGTGTGCGTATATATGTATAAACCAATATCTTATTTGACAATATGAGTTACCTCTAGATGAGTGTCATGAGTTTCATTTCATTTCATGTTACCCGTTTTTGCATCTTTATGCTTAAATGTACATGTGTTTTCTGTGTTTATGTATATAAACAGACACAATTTCTTTATTTCTAAAAAAAACCTGTATAATTGACAAATATTCTTTTAAACCAGTTCAATTCAATACTCTTTACTTTAATTATATAATTGTGCTTTTAATTCATGATCCTTACTCGTAGACTGTTATATATCGTGTTTTTTAAGTTAACTATGATAACTAATCGGGGAAAAGATTCCTAATGTGTCTTCTTAGATTCAATCTGAGAATGCACCTTTATATGGATTACACTATTCCAGTGGATGATCCGGTCCATTCACTGTGATCTAAATGTCTCAAAACATCTATAAACAAATATTATGATGCTTCGATACTTCTAACACATAATTTTTATTTTCTCTTTAGTTGTATTGTCATACAACCGTTAATTTTACAATCATTTGATGAACAAGTATCTATAATCCGATATGCCTGATTTTTTTATTCATACCATCTAAAACATATAGATCAAAATGAACAGAGTGGATATAGCAAATCAATCGCATATAGCATATTTTTGAAGGTGCATTCTTAGATTCATATAGCATCGTAAATTGTCACCATTATTTAATGAACTAACATGAGTCAATTATGTAAATCTAGGAGAATTTGTGAACTAGCTAGTTTAAGAAAAGGACAGATTCTGATTGTAGAAATTCTGCAGAAAGTATTTTTCAATATTCTAGAAAATTAATTAACATTATTCATATTGCATTGCACTTACACAGGCAAAAAGTGGCAAAGTTTACAATTTCTTCCCCAACTTTGTTAGGATTTGGATGCAAGCCTGTTTTATGCTTGCATGCTATGATATTGTTCACTTGGATTATAAATCCTAATCCAGTAGGCTCTACAAGATTGCTCCCTAAACTAACACTAATCTAGTCGTCTACACCACAATCAACATCAATTACATCCTGGCTTGAGTACGTCGTCACCCAAATTCGATCACACAATCGTAGATAGTTATAATCGTAAAACAAAACTCATGTCATCAATTAAGCGTAGAATTAAAATGATTTTACAGCTCCTTTGATTAAGAAAAACCGTTCTCCTTTGAATTTGATTGAAGATCTTGATGAACGGTGGCGTAGATGAAATCCAGGAGAACACTCCTCGGAAGAACAACAACCCGATGACAATGTATGAGCCGAGAGCGCTATCTAAGAAGCAATGGGGGATGGTGTGAGAGCTCTTCAAAACCTCATTCCTCCCCCCCACCCCCACCCCACCCTCTCTTCTCAGGTTAGAAGACTGTGAAAATCGCGAGAGGAGAGCCTATATACCTCCAACAATTAGCGCCGAGATTACATCACAAGTCTAAAATCGATGATACTGCTATGAAGCTCATCAATAGGTATATGATGTAGAACACATTACGTATATATTTATGGAGAAACGGGACAATGAAAAGCACAAATGCGTGTGTTGGGACGCGAGGCGCCCACACCGCCGCGGAAGCTAGTTAAATCCGAGAGAAAAACAATCCTAGCTTGAGTTTAAGCCAAACTCAAACTAATCAATACAAGCAATAAACTACTACACAGATAAAACAATAAGTAGATGTGAACGTATGCCAGCCTAGCATCGGGTAAGCCCAAGGTCCAGCGGGTAAACTCAAGGCCCAAGTCACTGTTCTATAAATATCCGGTCACTCTAGGGTTTGGTGTGGGGAAAATTTTTTCTTGGCTGCAGGTTGTGGGGAACAGCGGCTTAGGGGAAAGTCTGCGGAAGAAAAAAAAAAAACAGAGGGTTGAAAAGTTTTTTTTTTCTTTCGGTTGTTTTTGAGAGTAAAAGCAGAGAGTTTTTGAGGAGAGAAAAAAGAGAGATTTACAAAAGAGAGGTTAATTTCTTTTGGGTAAAAAAATCTAGATATTTTTTTTTGTTAGTGACGAGCTTGTGGATTGTACAAGTCGTCGGTGTTCTTCTCATAGTGGAATCTCCCCTCACCCCTCCCGTGGACGTAGGCAAGTTTGCCGAACCATGTAAATCTCGTGTATTTACTGTTTTCTGGGTTGTTGGCTATTGCTTGTAGGTCCCCTCAAAATTCGGTCTTAGAGCTGATGAGAGGAAGAGTGTATATTTCACTTTGATGAAATATATCACTTTCGATTCTTGTTTCCTTTGAGAAATAAGAATTTCATTATCTATTCTCGTTTCCTTTGAGAAACAAGAATATAGAGGTTGACTTGTGCTTTTGTGACAACAAAAGCCAGGGCTTTCTCTCAGCTGATATCGCTTCCGCGGCGGTGGGCGTGACTCTGCGCCCAACAATTGGTATCAGAGCTGTTATTCAGATTGGGAGTGGTGTAGCTTCTGATTTGAGGTGGTGCTCGGTAATTTCCTGAGAGAAGCGGATTCATTAATACAAGCGGAAAATGGTGTCAACAAGTAAAACAGTTAAAGTGGGAAAATACGAGATTGAAAAATTTAATGGCAAGAATGATTTTTCCTATTGGAGGATGCAGATGAAGAACACGTTGATTTCGCAGAAATTGCACAAAGCTTTGGCGGGAAAAGAGAAGAAGCACAAGGATATGTCTGATGAGGATTGGGAGGAGCTGGATCTGGAAGCACGGGCGTCGATTATCCTTTGCCTTGAAAGGGATGTAGCTTTCTTGGTAGATGGAGAGGAAACGGCTGCGGGCGTGTGGTCGAAGTTAGAAACCACCTTCATGACGAAGAGTCTAACGAACCGGATCTATTTAAAATCCAAATTGTATACTTGCAAGATGGAGGAGGGCTCATCACTCCGGGAATACATCAACAAGTTCGATAGGATTATATCGGATCTGAAGGACATCGATGTGACTGTAGAAGATGAGGATCAAGCGCTTCTACTACTTCTATCTCTGCCGAAGTCTTATGAGAACCTGGTGCAAACACTGATGCTTGTGATCATTAACCTGCAATTAACAGATAAAAGCAATTATTAGTGGTATATTTATTCATATAAAATAGATAATGAGGGTATAAAAATTGTAATAAAATGTGATTATCATGTGTCAAAATAGGAAGTGGTTTACTACCTACAGGAGCATTGATGGTGGAACCGTATTGATGGGGAACAACCATGCTTGTAAAACGGTGGGGCTAGGTGATATCAAAATCAAGATGCATGATGGAGTGGTTCGAACTCTAACGGACGTGCGGCACGTTCCCGCCTTGCGGAAGAATCTTATCTCCGTGGGTGCATTGGACTCCGGTGGCTGCAAGATTGTTACAGAGAACGGAGTAAAGAAGGTTGTTCGAGGTTCCCTAACAGTGATGAAGGGTGTTCGTCACGGTAATCTATATACTCTCTCGGGTACGACGGTGACAGGAGATGCAGCGGTTGGAACTGAAGGAAGTGGTGGAGACCCATGTGAGCACACACGGTTATGACATAGGCGGCTTGGGCACATGTCAGAGAAGGGTCTAGTTCTGCTTGGTAATGAGGGTTTGCTGAAGAATCTGAAGAAACCTTGCATGGATTTTTGTGAGGATTGTGTGTATGGAAAGGCGCACAGGGTCCAACTCTTGAAAAGCAATCACAAGAGCAGAGGTA
Organism: Asparagus officinalis; assembly: GCF_001876935.1. Lineage (NCBI taxonomy): Eukaryota > Viridiplantae > Streptophyta > Magnoliopsida > Asparagales > Asparagaceae > Asparagus > Asparagus officinalis. The sequence goes on from NC_033796.1 coordinate 7,093,238, forward strand.
TACTAGATTATGTACACACGGATGTTTGGGGTCCGGCTCAGACAACTTCCAAGGGTGGTTCCAAGTATTTTGTCTCGTTCATAGACGATTATTCTAGGTATGCTTGGATTTATTTTCTTAAGCATAAGAATGAGGTATTCGAGACATTCAAGAAGTGGAAAGCAATGGTTGAGAACAGGACAGGTAAGAAATTAAAGACACTGAGATCTGACAACGGTACAGAGTATACAGACGGTGCTTTCAAGGAGTTCTGTGATCAGGAGGGCATTGTTCGACACTGGACAGTCAGGTCAACACCACAGCAGAACGGGGTCGCGGAGAGACTGAACCGAACATTGCGGGAGAAGGCAATGAGTATGCGATCTTATGCTGGATTGGGCAACGAATGGTGGGCAGAAGCGGTGGCTACAGCATGTTACATTGTGAACCGTTCTCCACATTCTACACTAGATGGTGATACACCCTATAGGGTGTGGTCAGGGGAACATACAGATTATGAGAGGCTCAGAATTTTCGGATGTACCGCCTATTATCACGTCAACAAGGGAAAGCTTGACGCGAGGGCCAAGAAGGCGATATTCTTAGGGTATTCAAAGGGCGTAAAAGGCTACCGCCTTTGGTGTACAGAAGATTCGAAGTTCGTGATCAGCAGGGACGTTACCTTTGATGAAAAATCCATGATTGCTAGGGCGCCCAAGGATGATGGTGTTGGGACTGTTGGGACTTCAAAGTCCCAGGTTATTGAGATAGAACCTAAAGACCAACCAGGTTCTAGTCATGTTCAAGTGGAAAATCAGGTAGATGATGAGCTTGAGCAAGAGGAGGTTCAGTAGGAGAATACACAGGCACTACAACAACAGCAGCTCGAGGATACTTTGGCTTCCACTAGGCCAAAGCGAGTATACAAGCAGGTACAAAAGCTGGGGGCTGATCAACCCCTGAAGCACTATGGGCAGGTTAATTTGGTTGAATACGCACTCTCGGTGGAGGAAGATGAGCCGGTCTCCTTCAAGGAAGCTATTCGGGATAAAGATAGTGAGAATTGGTTGGCTGCGATGGAGGAGGAGATGGAATCTCTTCGGAAGAACCAAACATGGGAGGTGGTCCCATTGCCCGTAGGAAGAAAAGCTATTGGTTGTAAGTGGGTGTATAAGAGAAAGGAAGATCCTTCAGAGCTCAGTGGTACAAGGTACAAGGCGAGGCTAGTGGCTAAAGGGTTTGCACAAAGAGAGGGTGTGGATTACAATGAGATCTTTTCTCCGGTGGTGAAACACACTTCTATTCGGGTGCTATTGAGTATTGTTGCTCATGGTGATCTTGAGCTGGAACAACTCGATGTTAAAACGGCCTTCTTGCACGGAGACTTGGATGAAGAAATCTACATGCATCAACCTGAGGGCTACAAGGTTGAGAATAAGGAACATCATGTATGTCGCTTGAGGAAGTCACTCTATGGACTAAAGCAATCTCCTCGGCAGTGGTACAAGCGATTTGACTCCTTCATGCTAAAGCATGGGTTTTCCCGAAGCGATTACGATTGTTGTGTTTACATTCAAAAGCTTCGTGGAGGTGATTATATCTATCTCCTTTTGTATGTGGATGACATGCTTATTGCTTCAAAGAGCAAGGTGGAGATAGATAGGCTAAAATCTCAACTTGGTAAAGAGTTCGAGATGAAGGACATGGGCGCTGCTAGAAAAATACTGGGTATGGAGATTAGAAGAGAGCGGACGAATCGGCGATTGTTCTTGAGTCAGAAGGGCTACATAGAGTGGGTATGGAGATTAGAAGAGAGCGGGCGAATCGGCGATTGTTCTTGAGTCAGAAGGGCTATATAGAGCGGGTGATCGCGAGGTTCGGGATGCAAAGTGCTAAGTCGGTGGCGACTCCATTGGCTCCACACTTCAGGCTTTCAGGTAAACAATCTCCCACTACAGCGGAAGATAAGGCACACATGGAGCGTGTTCCTTATGCTAGTGCAGTTGGCAGTTTAATGTACGCAATGGTGTGTACACGTCCAGATATTTCACAGGCGGTTAGTGTGGTCAGCAGATTCATGGCAAATCCGGGAAAGGCGCACTGGGAAGCGGTGAAATGGGTCCTGAGGTACTTGAAGGGTACTGCGGATACGGGATTGTGTTTTGGTGGAGATACATGTCAGATTGATGGGTTTGTTGACTCTGATTATGCAGGTGATCTAGATAGACGGCGATCTACTACTGGTTATGTATTCAGGATACATGGAGCTCCAGTTAGTTGGCGATCGATGCTACAGGCTCCAGTGGCACTTTCTACTACAGAGGCCGAGTATATGGCCATGGCGGAGGGAGTGAAGGAAGCATTGTGGTTGTGGGGTCTTCTAGACGATTTGGGGATTGAGCAGGATAACGTGAACTTGTGGTGCGACAGTCAGAGTGCGATTCACTTGGCGAAGAATCAAATTCATCATGCTCGTACCAAGCATATCGATGTCAGGTATCATTTCGTGCGGGACGTCATAGAGGAAGGTGATATTTCTCTCATGAAGGTGCATACGAATGATAATCCAGCAGACATGTTAACCAAGGTGGTCACATGTAGCAAGTTTAAGCATTGTTTGGACTTGCTTCATATCAGCCCGTGTTGATTTGCCCAAGAGGGCATGGCCCTTCGGGGCGGTGATGGAGTGAGGTGGAGACTATATGGAGAACAAATGCAGAACTACGGTTAGCTTGATCCCGGTGGAGGGTACGTAGGCAGCCGCGGTAAAGTGGCGCAACTGGTTTTGGCCTGGTTTATGTTTGCGGTGTTCTTCTGGTGTTCGTCCAACATTTAAGGTTTATCAAATGATGTACGAGGTGGAGAATTGTGAACGTGTGCCAGCCTAGCATCGGGTAAGCCCAAGGTCCAGCGGGTAAACTCAAGGCCCAAGTCACTGTTCTATAAATATCCGGTCACTCTAGGGTTTGGTGTGGGGAAAATTTTTTCTTGGCTGCAGGTTGTGGGGAACAACGGCTTAGGGGAAAGTCTGCGGAAGAAAAAAAAAACAGAGGGTTGAAAAGTTTTTTTTTCTTTCGGTTGTTTTTGAGAGTAAAAGCAGAGAGTTTTTGAGGAGAGAAAAAAGAGAGATTTACAAAAGAGAGGTTAATTTTTTTTGGGTAAAAAAATCTAGATATTTTTTTTTTCTTAGTGACGAGCTTGTGGATTGTACAAGTCGTCGGTGTTCTTCTCATAGTGGAATCTTCCCTCACCCCTCCCGTGGACGTAGGCAAGTTTGCCGAACCACGTAAATCTCGTGTATTTACTGTTTTCTGGGTTGTTGGCTATTGCTTGTAGGTTCCCTCAAAATTCGGTCTTAGAGCTGATGAGAGGAAGAGTGTATATTTCACTTTGATGAAATATATCACTTTCGATTCTTGTTTCCTTTGAGAAATAAGAATTTCATTATCTATTCTCGTTTCCTTTGAGAAACAAGAATATAGAGGTTGACTTGTGCTTTTGTGACAACAAAAGCCAGGGCTTTCTCTCAGCTGATATCGCTTCCGCGACGGTGGGCGTGACTCTGCGCCCAACAGTAGAGGAGACAAGACAACAGATATACGTGGTTCGGCAAACTTGCCTACGTCCACGGGAGCCACACAATAATTTCTTACTTAACCACAAGAAATTACAAAGCTTATAAAAGTGAGAATCTCAAACTAGAGCTCTCACAACACCAACTTCCTTCACTGTAGTAAATGCTACAGGAATAATACAATTTTTCTTGACCGAAAAATTGATTCTCAATTTCTCCTGAGAATTTCCGCTGGAGTTATAGCGCCGGCACCACAGAAGAATTTTTTTTCTGTAAAATTCGCTGAAGATGGGCACATCATCGAGTGAACAGGGTTTCCCTTTTATAGGGAAACCCTAGGGCAGATTTGTGGGATCCAGCTGAATCCCACTCAAGCAGGCGAAATCCCAACGCATCCCGACATCAGGCGAGATCCGAACTACCTCGCCCGCAGGCAAGTTCTCATTCATCAGGCGAGTTCGCCTTCGCCATCCACGCCCTGCCATCCACACCCGCAGGGGAGTTCGCCCTCGCCATCCACGAACGCCTCCGCACCGCAGGCGAGCTCCGACACCTTCGCCGTCCGCTACCTCCGCCTCCGTCGATCGCCGTCGACGATCTCGACTAGGTCAGTTCTCTGCAGCGTGCCCAGCTGAAGAAAATAATTTACAACAAAGAACATGTCATCTCTCAAACCGTATGTCGGAATTAAACGAATTATATATGTAAATCAGGTATTTTTTCCGAGACGGAGCCTACTAAACCCACCGTTGTTCAGTTTTTCGCTGTTTGTTTCTTGAAATTCTCTCCGGATTAAGCGATATCAGAGTTTTTATCAGTTTTTTTACTATTTTTAGTAATGCTTTAGGAGTCCGTTTTGATTAGGAAGCAAATCAGGTTTGATTCCAAATTTGATTGATTTACTTTCCTAATTGTAGGGAGTCTTTTAAAGAGAATTTTGTTATTTCTATTTTTAGCAAAGTTCGAGTTATAGTGGGAGTTTTGTTTATTTTCTATTTAAGCTGAATATTATAAGCGCTAGAGGCATAACCTTTTTATCTATAAAATTCCTCTTTAATATTCTCTTCATGGATTCGAAATTCTTCGTGGATTCAAAGATCATTTTTTATGGATTGAGAGAATATATATCCCTTAGTGGATTCCGAAGTTTTTACTTCCGTGTTGTGTTAATATAAAATACTCATCGATGAGTATTTTCATCGTTGATACTGTTAGATATTTTGTTAACAAAAGGCAATTTTGCCTTCATGAATAGTAATAAAGTTTTATAATTAAAACATGTTTTAATTAGCAATTAAAAATATGTGTAACAGCTATATAATTATGGGGAACGTTACAAAATTTATGACGAACGTTACGGAATTAATTACGGGTTTTGTAACGTCTTTTCCAACCCTATATATATATCTGTATGTTGAGTTCAAAATGATAATAAGGAAAATATACAACAAGTTTCTCTTGTTTTTCTTCTCTCCCCTACATATTATTTTCATCTACATCTTAGTTTTATTTTATGGGCAACTTCCTTCATCTGAGCTGAAGCTCTGTATTCTCGCCCGAGTGTAGAGGCCGGCCGTTTCCGGGGGTTTTTACCGCTAGGGGGAGGGAACATCTGCGTAGGGGGAGGGAACATCTGCGTCAGGGCGATAGGCGAGTTCTCAATCTTCTAGGGCAGTGAATACACGACTGCTCCCGTCAGGCCTGAATTTCTAATCTCTTATTTATTTTGATTTCAGATTTATTTCAAGCTATAATCTTAATTTATTTGATAAATTGATTTAAATCTGAAATTATCTTAAAGTTACTGTTCATTCGAGATGGTTACTGTTCATCCGAATTTAAAATCAAAACAAAAAGAAAATTGCTACTAAATTGCTTATCTATTAATTAATATTAAAAAAAATTGGTTACTGTTCATCAAATTTATAAATGCAGTAATTAATTGTTAATTATTGTTGCTAATTAATTTTAACAGTTAATTGTAATTAATTGCTTTAATTGTTTTATCAGCAGATAATTAAATCCAAAAAATTAATTTGCATGACAAATAAAGTGAGATATTTTCTACGCATAATATTGGCGTTCTAGGATTTTTATAACAACTCTTCTCTTGGATATAGTACCCTTTTCTGCTGTTAATGATTGGAAGGTCTGTGTTTCCAGTCTTAGAAAACATCCTCTTGTTGATAGACATAATTCTGAAACCTATTTAGGGGGTTGTTGTCAAGGTGCCAGCAAGCAGTGAAATTTTATCAATCCTATCACGAAGCCTGATGCTGCGTATCCCTTTTTAAGAAGGTGAAGCTTCAATAATGATGAAGTCACCAATAAAGTCTACCTAGGTTATGATTCTCAGTGTTCTCATAATAGTGCCACCAGTCATACTATCAAAGATGCTTGCATGTTATGTTTATTTTAATGAGATCTCTGTAAAAAAAAAAATACAACTATTATTGGATATGTTTATTTTAAGGGATGAAGGTGAATGATAATTACATGTGCCATGTGCACCTTCTGCATATTGCTAATTATTTTGGTAATTACTTTTGTAGGAGTCATCATCAATTTTGCTAACATGTATTTGATGTTTAAATTGGTAAATTGCATTTGCATATAGTTAATGCTTTCATTTCTTTAAGCTATCAATATGGTACCTTCTATTATTAATAATTTCATACTTTGGAGTGCTTATGCATCTAATAAGCTTAGTACAGAAGGTGGTAAAAGTGAATGCAGATTTGTTCAGCAACTTAAGTGGCAGTTGTCTGCAGCAGATGAGTTTTTACTCTCAAGACATGAAAATCATGAGGTTCGAACATCAATAGGTAAACCCCTCCTCGGCCTTATCCAACATATGTTTGCAGTATAGTTGCTAGGCAAATTAAATGCTTGCATGAAATAATTTAAAGTTTCTATATACTGTTAAGGAACAAAAACTCATTGAGTGAACCGATTCAAGTTTTCTTGGATTAGTTGGTGTCTAAGGCAAGGTTTAAGGGTTGCGTAATGCGCTCTGCAAGGAACGAGGTACTTAATTGATCTTTGATCAACCTCTATTACTATCCTTACCTGGCTAACTACCCGGGTAAAACTTTAATATTTTCACTTTAGGAGTTTTTGGTTTGGAATAAGAGGACCGGAATTATGTGAAAATTCATATGCATTTATTTAATTACGTTTCTTGCATCATATATTGCCTAATGATAAATGATCAATATATGAGCAAACCAAATCAAAGAGGTGCATTTTTTAAAAATTCTATTTTATATGGTGGATTATATTTCAAATCTTTAAATGTAAAGTTCATCTCTTTTATTGCGTTATGATGGATATTGCAATAAATGTTTATATGTCTTCTTAGATAACTTGCATTTGTTACATGATTAATTACAAGGTTTTATGCAAGAATGCACTTGAAAATTTTAAAGCACGTATGTACAATTATTATTATTATTTGTATAAGAGGTGGTACTAGAAAATGGCAACATAAATTTGGAAGGTCTCCTTTGTAGACAACCAATTTAAATTTGGAAGGTCTCATTTGTAGGCAACCGATTTAAATTTGGACGGTCTCCTTTGTAGGCAACCAATTTGTAACCTCTTATAATAGAATAATTTAAAAATTTTATGCATTTGAATTATGAAGTATGAAATATATTTTAAGATACGAAAATATATTTTAAGATACGAAATCCTATTATGCTCTGCATGTATCTATTATTAATTTCATTCATGTATGTGCATATGCATAACTGCAGAATTTTTAGTTCCACATTAGTTTGAAATGTTCAGATATTAAGGTCAATCTCTTCAGACATAGACTATGATCTTTTATGATCATAGATCATGACCTAATGTCAATTTCAAACAATATGATGGACTAATTACAAAATAAGAACTTGATAAATAAATACAACGCCTGCTAGGCAAAGTTATGATTCTAGACTTTGTAAAGTCTGTGAAAAGAATCTTGATGACCCTTTGACTAAGGGATTATCCAGGAGTGTGGTTCTGGATTCATCGAGGGAGATGGGGTTAAGCCCATAGATGAGGTCACTGACAGCGGCAACCCAACCCTTATTTGGAGACGTAGTCCCAATGTCGGTTCAATGTGGTAGAAACAAGCTGGACTAGTGACACTCGTGTGGAGCATCGACCTAGATATATTTATATATCATTATGTAGCATTTGCTACTACCCCTTCTCTATGATGACGATGCTCTTATGATACAGCTGGCTAGGCTGAGTTTTACTCTTAATAAGTCCAACGCGTGTATTGTGGGGGGTATTAAATAAACAGCTGTAGTACCCTTTGAGGACTTACCTACGTGAGAGGAACCGTGATGGCCGCGGTTAGGGGGGGCTGGGCTAACCCCTAGAAACTCTCATGAGTCGGTTTATTGTGAGCATGGCCTTTAACGCTCAACCCGCTTTGCTCAATAGATGAAGCGTATTGTGTGTGTTTTCATCAATACCTGATTAAAGGGGCCTAATTCAAGGCCTAGTCCATTATGTCCCTCAGGTGGCGATGAACTCACTAAGGAAAGGTTCAAAGCCGAAAGCTATCTCTCCCGAATTCACGATACGAAAGGTTGCCCAACCTATATTTGATTTATGATTTCTTGATTTATTTATTGATTTCTAAGTCTTCAGTCAATATTGCCTTTTGGGGGGGACTGTTAGATATTTTGTTAACAAAAGGCAATTTTGCCTTCATGAATAGTAATAAAGTTTTATAATTAAAACATGTTTTAATTAGCAATTAAAAATATGTGTAACGGCTATATAATTATGGGGAACGTTACAAAATTTATGACGAACGTTACGGAATTAATTACGGGTTTTGTAACGTCTTTTCCAACCCTATATATATATCTGTATGTTGAGTTCAAAATGATAATAAGGAAAATATACAACAAGTTTCTCTTGTTTTTCTTCTCCCCTACATATTATTTTCATCTACATCTTAGTTTTATTTTATGGGCAACTTCCTTCATCTGAGCTGAAGCTCTGCACTCTCGCCCGAGTGTGGAGGACGGCCGTTTCCGGAGATTTTTACCGCTAGGGGGAGGGAACCATCTGCGTCAGGGCGATAGGCGGGTTCTCAATCTTCTAGGGCAGTGAATACACGACTGCTCCCGTTCAGGCCAGTTTTAATTGTTTAATTTTTCGGATTTATCTACATGCTATAATCTTAATTATTTGATAAATTTCCAACAGATACTCTCTAAAATAGTTCATTTGAAACTCTCTGAAATAGTGCATTCAGCGGTGAGGATATGGCTTATCGATGATACCTCTATGAAGCTCATTGATAAGTATAAAATACTCAACGATGAGTATTTTCTTGCTTTGGCTCTAGAACTAGAAGTATCTATTCAATAATTGAGCTGCTTTTCGATGGTCATTGTTGCAGGCTCAACTATGAGTATTTTTCTGCATTTATTGTTGAGCTGATTTCTATAGCTTTTGACCTTGATTTCGATTATCCTTTGTTGTAATCAGCACAAACACATATCAAACATATATTAGAGTCAAATGAATGTTTGCAATTATTCAAACTAAGCCGATTACATGGACATGGTCCTAGCAAGTTTTGCAGTACGTGATGGGGGTAGAAAACAACCTCATGAAAGAAAAACATGCATATTAAAGATAATGACTTTTCTGAGAGAGTAAACCAAAGCATAGATTTCTCTAATAAAAACGTAGTGATATTTATCTCTTCTTGATTAAATGTTCCCTTGGTCAAGGTGTGCTCGGATGTATGATCTCCTGTTATATATAAGCTCAGTTGAGGTGTGCTCGGATATATAATTAATCTCCTACTAAGCTCAGTTGAGAACTTAATCAACACCTTGCATGTGGAGCACATTGCCAACAATTTAATGTAAGTTTTACTTCAAGTTTCCTCACAAACTTCACCTTTTTTTTTGTGTGTGGGTGTTGTTGTTGTCTATTTAATGTTGAAAAATTAAGATGCGCACAACACAACGTGTGATATATCAGATTCAAAAGTAACTGCTGTCTTATTTTGAAGCGGGAAAATAAATAAATTGATTATGAACGTAAGAAAACAAGTGGATCATATCCCGCTGATTTTGTTTTACTAGAATAAAGTATTTTAAAAAGATTAAAAAAAAAACCTAAAAAAGGCTTTATGTTCTCTTAGTTTAGAAAATTTGGGACAAGATTCGGGGCTTGCATTTTTTTGGGTGGGAAATTAGGCTTTTATTGCCATAGAGATGATTTATGGAAATAAACTTCCAAATTTAATCAGCCATAATTCTTCATACATTACGAAAACATTATCTTTCGATACTTGAACTCTACCTCTCCGAGTAACTAGATAGCTTAAGACATTTCACAGCTCAAAACACTCCATGAACGATGAATCAAGTCTACGGTTTATGTTATCTTTTGGTTCTCAGCAAACTTTTCTAGTCAATATACCCCATTTCATATTCTGTTTGACATGTACGTGTTGCATCACAAAAGAAGAAATGATCAAATCGGTATTTTCGGTAGGAAATGTTGAAATTTTGAACTGAGTAGTGAAGAAAAACTTTGGCTAAGGCTAGTATGATAGAGAATTAGAGAGAGATATGTAGAGAATTTGGTGCTTATGTTTTTTTTTTCATATTAAATTCTCCCACTCATGGGTTTATATAGACTTATACATGACCCTTCATATTCCATACATTAACTCTACACATTTACTTGCATAGAATACAAGGAGTCATCTCTTAGAATACCACCCCACTTATTATACTTTGACTCTTAGGATTCTCTTCCACCTAGGATATCACACTATGGCTCTTAGGTTGTTTAACATGCTAAACATTGATTAGTTCAACACTCCTCCTCAGGGGTTAGCAGGTTTAACACCTATTAGTTCTCGAAGTGTGCAAAAGCGATCCTTCGGCAACGCTTTGGTGAGAATGTCTGCAGCTTGATCTTCAGTTTTGCAGTAGATGACCTCCATCTCAGTGTCCACGATCGCGTCCCTGATGAAGTGGTATTTTCTCTTGATATGTCTCGTCCTTTGGTGGAAGACAGGGTTCTTTGCCATTGCGATCGCTGACTTGTTGTCGCAGAGGAGAGGAGTAGGCTGCAGTTGTTTTTCACCAATGTCATCAAGCACATCCCTCAGCCATTTGATTTGTGATGCTGCTTGAGAAGCCGCCATGTACTCGGCTTCTGCAGTTGATAGTGTCACGGACTCCTGCTTCATCGACGCCCAGGTGAACACACCCGATCCGAGTGTGAAGCAGTATCCAGAGGTACTCTTCATGTCATCTTCATCACCTCCCCAGTCACTATCGCAGAATCCGAATATCATTGCTGAGGAGTTCTTCTTAAAATGGATCCCAAAATTCTGGGTGCCTTGGATGTACCTAAGGACCCGTTTGGCAGCTCCCATGTGCACTCTTGTTGCACAATTCATGAACCTGCTTAAGAGACTTGAGGCAAACATGAGGTCAGGTCGAGTATTAGAGAGAGAGAGAGAGATGTAGAAGAAGATAGAGAATTTGGTGCTTATGTTTTCTTTTTTTTCATATATCAAATTCTCCCACTCATGGGTTTATATAGACTTATACATGACCCTTCATATTCCATACATTAACTCTACACATTTACTTGCATAGAATACAAGGAGTCATCTCTTAGAATACCACCCCACTTATTATACTTTGACTCTTAGGATTCCCTTCCACCTAGGATATCACACTATGGCTCTTAGGTTGTTTAACATGCTAAACATTGATTAGTTCAACACTCCTCCTCAGGGGTTAGCAGGTTTAACACCCATTAGTTCTCGAAGTGTGCAAAAGCGATCCTTCGGCAACGCTTTGGTGAGAATGTCTGCAGCTTGATCTTCAGTTTTGCAGTAGATGACCTCCATCTCCTTGTCCACGATCGCGTCCCTGATGAAGTGGTATTTTCTCTTGATATGTCTCTTCTAGTCTGGAGACAGGGGCAAAGGTCTCATTGAAGTCCACTCCGGGCTTCTCTGAATAGCCTTTCGCCACAAGCCGTGCCTTCTTCTTGTTGATGGACCCGTCAAGGTTCAGTTTAGTCTTATAGACCCACTTAACGCCGATGATTGGCTTGGTTGTAGGTTTCTCTACCAGCTCCCAGGTGCCATTTTTCTCTATCATGGAGATCTCCTCCTGCATGGCTTTCTTCCAATCTTCTTCTTTGATGACTTCTTCAAATGACTCAGGATCCAATATGCAAAAATTACATGAAGCGTAAATCTTATTAAGATTTTTGTATCTTAATGGAGTTGTACCAGAGGAGGAAGAAGAACTGGGACTAGAGTTGGATGGTGTGCTTGAGGAGTTAGCACTTGATCTGGGTGTGGTTGAGTCGGAGCTTGTTGAACTCGAACCGTTTTGTGGAGTTTGCACTTCAGGCTCTGGATTTGGATCTTGGGTGCTTTCTGAATCTAGGTAGATGTAGTTTGTGGGCACCTACTCCTCCTTCTCGAGATACCAATTCCACTTGGCTGATTCGTCAAAAACCACATCCCGTGAGATGACGATCTTTTGAGTCTTCGGGTTGAAGAGCCTGTAGCCCTTCATATGGCTTGCGTATCCCATAAAGATACACCTTCTTGTGTTCTCCTCCAGTTTAGATCTTAACTGGCCTGGGATGTGAGCAAAACAAACACAACCGAAAACCTTAAGGTGGTTTAAGGAAGGTTTTCTACTTGAGAATGCTTCGAAGGGGGTCATGTCCTCCAATGCTCTTGTTGGACACCGGTTGAGAAGGTACACTGCGGTGTTGACTGCTTCTCCCCAGAACTTGTAGGGAATGTTATTCTCATGTAGGAGACTCTTGGCCATCTCCACGATAGTCCGGTTCTTCCTTTCCGCCACTCCGTTCTGTTGAGGAGTGTATGGACATGTGGTTTGCTTCTCGATGCCAAGGTTGCTGTAGTAGTCCTCGAACTCTGCTGAAGTGTATTCTCCACCCCAATCACTTCGAATCTTCTTGATATCCAGGTCTGTTTGTCTTTCCACCATTGCTTTGAACTTTTGGAAGACGGTGAAAGCTTCTGATTTGTGCCTCAAAAAGTAGACCCAGGCCATCCTACTAAAGTTATCAATAAAAGTGATAAAATATTTGTTGCCGGCCAGGGACTCCGTCTTCATTGAACCACATAGGTCTGTATGGATCAACTCCAAAGGCTTTGTTGCCCTCCATGCTCCTTCCTTTGGAAACTCGCCTCGATGCTGCTTGCCTTTCATGCAACTGGAGCAGACACCTTCAAATTCTTCAATGGTTGGGAGGCCATACACCATTTCTCTGCTTTGAAGAGTCTTGAGGCTTTGGAAGTTGAGACACCATTTCTCTGCTTTGAAGAGTCTTGAGGCTTTGGAAGTTGAGATGTCCGAGCCTCTTGTGCCATAGTCAGGAGGAGTTCACCTCTTCGACCTTTAGAGCTTGAGTGTTCCTGTAGTGGAGTGAGAGAGGAAAACTTCTGTTGGGTTGCATCTTGACTTTGGCCACCAAGTTGTTAAAACTCCTATCATCATAGATCTTCACTGCTTGATCACCAAAAACTAGAAAGTAACCGTTAAGGAGCATTTGACCTACACTTAACAGATTTTCCTCTAGACCCGGTACAAGCATTACATCCTTGATGTATCTTTTTCCTTTTTTTGTATTTACAGCCAAGATACCCTTTCCTTCAGATTTTACAATATTCCCATTTCCCATCTTTACACTACCAAGATAGGATGTGTCTAAGTCTATCAACAGTGACCGGTTCGCAGTCATGTGGTTACTACAACCACTGTCAATATACCAAAGACTACCATCACTATCTTTTCCTCCATGATAAGCAAAGAAAACATTACCTTTGCCATCCTCTTCTTGGTTTGCAAAGACTTGCCGGCAGTTATGGTTTTGATTTCCTTGAGTCCTGCACTGCTCTTTGGTATGCCCAAATCTGGAGCAGTTGGTGCACTTGGGCTTCCCCTCGAACCAGCACTTCCCTTGATGAGACTTGCCGCAAGTTCTACATGTGGATTTGCTACCTTGTTGCTTACAATGGGGTCATATCTACTAGAGAGAGAAATAAGAATTTTTTGAACTACTCTTTGATTTGTTACATCTTCACCATATGTTTTTAATTGATTTATAACATTGGTGAATCTAGTAAGAAAATCATCGAGTCTTTCTTCTACTCTCATAGAGATTTGCTCAAACTCTTTTCTAATAGTTTGAAGCTTAACCGCCCGTACCTTTTCACTTCCACGGTACTCTTCTTGGAGAATGTCCCACGCCGCCTTTGCTGTCTCCTCGTTGGAGATCCTGGGGAAGATGGAGTCGGATACGACATTTTGGATCAACCCGAGGGCTTTGGCATCCCTCATGTAGTTAAGCTTTAATGTCTTCTGCTCCGCCGGGGTGAGAGAGTCTTCGTCTTCTGGCACCTCGAAACCTTTCTCCACCAGCTTCCAAAGGTCATGCGCTCTGAATACCGTCCTCATCTTGATCCGCCAAAAGTCGTAGTTCTTCCCGGAGAAGATCAGTGTTCGTATCTCGCCGAAGGTAGGTTTTGGGTCGGACTCAATGACTATTGGGTCAGCCACTTGAATCCGAGATGAAGTTGGAGAATCGACAGTTGTATTGGTAATTTTGAGGAGGCTATTTGGAAGAGTTTTGGTAGTGTGTGTTGTTGTTTTTGTAGAGGTAGTGTTTCTTAACACTCAGTTGTCGTAACGAAGCTCTGATACCATGTTGAAATTCTGAACTGAGTAGTGAAGAAAAACTTTGGCTAAGGCTAGTATGATAGAGAATTAGAGAGAGAGAGAGAGAGATGTAGAGAATTTGGTGCTTATGTTTTCTTTTTTTTTCATATCAAATTCTCCCACTCATGGGTTTATATAGACTTATACATGACCCTTCATATTCCATACATTAACTCTACATATTTACTTGCATAGAATACAAGGAGTCATCTCTTAGAATACCACCCCACTTATTATACTTTGACTGTTAGGATTCCCTTCCACCTAGGATATCACACTATGGTGTTAGCCCTTATGTTTTGATGATGTTTTACAACCACCATTATCGGTACTACTGGCTTATTGAGTGCAAATATAGTAAATATATTTATCAAGCTTGTTAGTGCCATAAATAGAGGATTGGATGGAACATACGCTACAACGATGATATCCAAAGGAGGAGGAGGCATAATCATGAAGCAATGTTATTTCAAGAACAACAAATTCATATAGAAGCTTCATCAAAATTAAAGCTATATCAAGACTCAAGAACTTTATTCTATGTGAGGATATTAGCTAGTTTTTATTTTCTCTCTAGTACTAAAATGTAGGCAAAGAGTTATTGAATTCACTTGAAGCTATTAGGACTCACACACACGTTTTCATACTTATGTTATTAAGCGTTTTTCACAAAATTCTATTTTTCACAAGTATGAGGACCTATCTGCAAAATTCTTTTTCCAAACAGTTTGTTTTTAGTATTAAAAACATTTTACAAAGTTTCATAATTTTCAGAGGTCAAATAAATATTTTGCAAATATTTTAGTTAAGTCAAAAAATCAGTTTCTACAATGTATCAGAATGCGGTCGACCGGACCGGTCGACCGCACATATGATCATTCGTTACTGAGCTCCAGAGAGGTCGTCGGTCGACCGATGCGGTCGACCAAAATCTTGATTTTATATCGGTCGACCGCGCCAGTCGACCGATGATGGCTCTGCTTGTTTTCTAAATTTTCAAAGTTGTTCGCGGTCGACCGGATTTTCGGTCGGTCGACCGAAGCATTTTTTCAGTCGACCGAAAATCCCTTCGGTCAACCAAAATTTTTCTTCGTTCAACCGTGACTTTTTTCAAACGGTCGATTGCCTCGTTTGTTGTGCTTTCACTTAACCGTGTTTGGCACAGTCTGTGGTAATGGTCTGAAAAGGAGATTATTTTCTTAATTGGGAAGATTGAGTTGTGTTTTTAAAATGTGTAATCTTTTCTATTTAAACCCTTTCTCCTTCATCTTCCCAGTTGCCCTAACGTTTGCAAAAACCAGAGAGACTGCTGTCTTCCTGAGAAAATTTTCAAATATGTTTTCTCTATGGTTTTTGTGTGTGTTCACTTCCAAGCTTCAGTAATTCTTCTCTTTGCCATAGGGGCTGTGTAAAGAGAGAGTCTTGCATCTTTTCTTCTGCTGTGTGAGTGAGATCTTGTGTAGATCAACTGTGAGGGAGTGTGATCTGTTAAGATCAAACTGTGTAGTGAGAGATCGTGTGAGATCGCTGTGTAGACGAAGTTCCGGCTTCCAAACCGGGTGTGTAGTAGATTTCTCCTCGAGAGTGGGGAGCGGGGACGTAGGTCAGCGGACCGAACCTCGTTAACACATCGCGCGTCAAAGGATAACGATTCCTAACCCTATCTCTTTTACTTTAATCGCATTACTGTTTTGTGGTTTGCTTGTGTTTAATTTTTATTGCATATTAGAGCCTCTTGACCCTAATCACCCCCCTCTAGGGTCCAACATATGGCTCTTAGGTTGTTTAACATGCTAAACATTGATTAGTTCAACAGGAAATGCTTTCTTATTGGATTGTGATCCTCTCCACTATCTAAAATTATTTGTCCCTTTGGCGGCATTAAGGTACTAATATCGAATTTTTGAAGCCACGAAAAATACCGAATCAAAAAGTCTGTCCTACTAAAGACACCAATTTGCTAATTTAGTCATAGCAAAAATTCCATATTAATATCTTAATGTTGACTAAAAAACTAAAAATTTCAAACTGGACATTTTGTGCTACTAAGAGCCTGTTTGGTAAATGTAGGCATTAAAAAATTACCCACGAATTCCCGCACGAGGCTTGAGACAGAGAGAAAACGATGAATGTAACTATCCGGGTCACAGAAGCTTAATTGATGTCGATAAACGCATGAAGTAAGTTGACGAACCGTGTGAAGCAACGGAACTGCAGAATAACTGATCGGCAGCTATGCTTCGCTTACTAAAGACGATGCGCCCCTCATGTCCTATCTACTCCACATATGATTCAACCATGGGAGCTTGTAGATCTTCTCGTTGGCTTTCCTTTACACTTTGAATTGCGCAATTCCGAGTTCGGACGATGAACATACGACGGAAACAGACGGGACACACGAAACAATGCCCCGGGCCTTAGCGAAGACACTCCAAGTATCTCGGCCTTAATAGAGACTGTCTCGCTTTGAATCTGAAGAAGCTCAAAAGATAAAAGTTATAGAGCTCCTTGTTAGATTTCTAACGCATCTTGGATTAACTTTTTCCGAGATCGTATGAGAGAGATAAAGCCAAAATACCAAAAATAGTACAAACTACCTCAAAATTCCGAGACAGTGTTGGTGTCTCAGAGAAGAATGAAGATTTTGGCCATGATTCGATTCGAATATGAAAAGATCAAAAGATAAAAGTTGTAGATCTCTTCGTTAAGAGGCTTGCTTCACTGGGGTGGGAATAAGATATAGAGGATAAAGGTTTTGTTCCGGTCGGATCGCATCAAACATCATACAGCTTTAATGCTTACTTGGCCGGGATGTCTCCTACACCACAAATTGTAAAAAATATAGCTTTCTAACGCATCTTAAATCATTTTATTTGGAGGTCATATGAGAAAGTTAGAGGCAAAACAAGCCGAGACACCCAAAGGTGTCTCGGCCACTGCCGAGACACCGCGGGCGTCCGCAGCCCCAAAAACCTATTTTTGGCTGTTTTGAACTGTTTTTCGACCGTTAACTGCCTAGATTTATTTTACTAATAAAATATCATCCAAGAACGTATTTAAGTGGTTACAACTAAAGATAAGAATGAATCGATCGTTCTTATCTAAAAACAGAGGTCCCAAAGCCTATAAATACAGCCCTAGGGTCTTTATTTTTTTGGGATATGGAATTCTCGAGCGTCGACGAAGCCCTGCTGAATTAAAGATTGAAGAAGCACGAATTTCAGAAGAGATGAGGAGATCGGATCGAGTTCATCAGCATAAAGGAGAGGAGCTCGTCAGATCTACAGTTCCCGGTTCCTTCCCTTGTGATTACCCCGTTACGATGATCTTAAGAAGAGTGATTATCTCTCTATTGCCGAGATAATTGCTTCAGTTTCTTAATTTCTTCGCGAATCAATGAAGCTCCGGATCTGATCTGATCGTTTGGTAGTCCACGAATATCAACGTTCTCGTCACAGGCCAAGATCCCACGCAAGCAGCGGAGGATAAACGTCCGTTGCGTTTGTTTAAAAGAAAGTTATAATCTTTGTTAAAAGTCTTATAAAAAGACTATTTCTTTGAGTTTGTTATAAACGTTTAAAGTTGTAATGAACTCATTAATGAAGAAATCAATTTTCTCCCCAAACAGTAAACTCAATAAACTCTTTTGTAAACTAGTTTTCGGAGGCCCGTATATGTTCATTAACAAGGCTAGAAACTACCGCCACCCATGTTTCTCTTTTTAACTTAG
>NC_033796.1:7111296-7117890 GCF_001876935.1 Asparagus officinalis
CAGCTTTATTTTTCAACTCCTTCACCTTCGGGGCCATTGCTTGTGATCACTTTGGATAAGATATTCGATCCTTTTGCAACTTTGGTTCCCTTGTACACCCCTTCGAGGCTGAAATTGTTGAGCGCTGTGGAAGACAAACAACCAAACCACGTGCTACGAGAAATCAAATCAAACGAACGTCGAGAGAAGGCTAAACGAACCAAATCAATACCACAAACACAAACAACCAATTTTAACGTGGTTCGACAAGTTGCCTACGTCCACGGGGCAAGAAGGGGATAGAGTTTTTCACTAATAGAGAAGAAGAGTACAAACTGAGATTACAAATCACTCAAATTCATCAATTAATCTCACCAACAAATCTCTAATTCTCTCCAAACAAAACCCTAACCAATAGCTCAGAAAATACCTCTTTTCTGTGCTCCAAATATCCCCAATTTTCTTCTTAATTCTCTCTTCTAATTGTTCCATATATATAGAAATCCTAAAATCATAAACATACTAGGAATTCTAAAATAAAAAACAAAACAGATTAGGAATCCTAATAACCTGTTACCAAAACAGATTTGGAATCATGTTATCAAAACAGATTAGGAATCCTAATAACCTGTTATCAAAACAAATTAAGAAACATATTAGGAACCTGTTATCCAATAATTCTCCACATCGGTGAAGTTTTCCTAAAACTGAGCCGACACCAATACTAATCAAACGTCTCACTTGTTGCGTCCAGTACGAAGTGGAACAAATCCACGACAACGGACTCAATCCGTAACAAGTCGAAATCCCAAACGAGAATGTGAACAAACTCCAAATATTAGTATCAACTCACCAAATAAGCTGCATCATAAATGACTATCTACGTATCCTCTTACCCAAGAAAATAAGCCTTCACATAGTTCACCCAAACGGCTTCCAAAGGCCCTCGATCTAATAGAAAAGTTTATAATTCTTCACCAATATCACCAACAAATCTGCAACTGATAGCGCTCCCAATGGCTCTAAACTAAAACAAATCAAACACCTCCATCTGAAGTGAACCAATGGCCGTATCCAAAACATGTCCACCAGCTACATTCGAATCCAAAGCCAACTCATCATCTGCATCCAAATCCAAATGATCTCCAAACCGTATCACCTCAGCTAGAATCCCAAACAATACAATATGATCCGGAGTATGTGGAGTAATCTTCACCCAATGTGAAGTAGCATCACCCTCCACTCGCTATGATATCCTAATGATCTGATCAATACTCTCCACCTGTTGAGAGTCAAATGTGATATACCTGCTCAGAACAAAATCAGAAGCTCCTAACTGATAATCAAACGAACCTCTGAATCTCAAACGTGCAATCAGATCAAATCTCACATCCTTAATGTGATCAAATACTAGGCAACCAAATATCCGACGCAACCCAAAATCTAAAGCAGCTCCACCAGATCCAAAATCTCCACACGCAGCAGTCTGCAACCTATTACCAAGATGATCCAAATATGTCGAAGCTCCAAAACCAAAACCAATGCTCGACAACCAACGTTGATCCCCCTTCAGTAAGGAACGATCCATCAAAACTGTCATCTCATCTCGTCACCCCAATGTCTCTACATCAATGAAGTATCTCAAACTGCCATGAGCTCGACACAAATACAAGAAAGAACCCCTACCAAAGCTAGAACGACGAGTTACCTTTCTGCCAATACACTTCTTCCAATTGTTATTGATTTCTAGGACTTCACACCAATGAGACCTGGTTGCAACCCACTAATACCTAGAACAATCCCTAACTGCGAAAACCAAATACCGATTACCTCCCAATGATACCTCCTTGGAAGGCCCCTAAATGCCTGACTGAACACCACCTAAAAGACCCATCGATCGATGGATAGAAGTGACAAACTCTACCTTTATCTTCTTACTCATACCAATATACTCAAAGAACTTCAATCTGCAGGTCAAAGTACTCATCAACAAACCATGCACGACATAACCAATCAAATAACACAGCCTCAACAAATGCCACGGTCTAGCCAAATTCAAAGAAGTCACCAGCTCTTTATCAAACACAGTGCTCCATATCAAATAATACAAATTATTCCTCCTAACGCCCTTTATCACAATCATGGACCCTACTATGACCTTCAAACGTGAATCGACTAATGTCACCTGATGCGGCATAAACATGTACCAAAAAGGTTGCAAGTGCACAACCGTGTCAAGTTATAGTATTTAAGATATCGATCCCACGAGGAAGGTGTTTTGTAGGAGAAAATATGAAATCGGTTCTTATGTTGTGTGCGTGATAAGTAGGAGTGATAAGTGAATGTGATTGTGAAGAGATTGAGATAGTGAAAAATGGTATGTAAATAGGTGCAAAGTGTAAGTGAGAGTGGATTTGAGTATGATCAATAAGGTGAGAAGGAAAAATGAATAAAAAAAATCAAGAATGAAGAACAAAATTCTAGAATAAAAGAAAATGCAAGAAATTAAAGATGGTGGATTCAATTATAGATATGGATAATCTAAAATTGAACCCACTTCTTAGAAAATGGTGATTCCCTAGAGGGTTCTAGCCTAAAGGCGAATCAAACAAAATAAAAATAAACAAAAAGAAAAACTAAACCCAAGAGGGTTCTAGCCTCAAGGTGAATAGTATAAGAAATTAAAATCTAACTACAAAATAAATTGCAAAATCTAAACTATAAAATATAATTGTAAGAATTAAATGCAAGAAAATAAATCTATTCTATAAGCATGAAATAAATCTAAGGCAAGAGGGTTCTAGCCTTTTGGCTATTTAACAAGAAAATAAAATCTAAACTACAAGCATAGAAATAAAGCTACACTAATAAGCAATAAAAGAGAAAAAGAAAAGAAATGCAAACCTTCAAATATTTCTCCATCTTCATCATCCAATAAAGAGAAGAAGAGAAAAATTTAAAGTGATAAAAAAGTTATTATTATTAATTACAACAAAAGTTATAATTTTAGAAGGCCTTCTCAATTAAGAGTAGCCCTCCTCTCCAAAAGGAATTACAAAAATTTTCACACCTCTAACCCCTCACTCTCTACCCCTATTTATAGTAAACATCAGTGAATGAGAGCCATTGGATCAAACTTGAGCTCCAAGACAAGCAAAATCAGCCATTGACGCGCGCTACAGTAATCTGGTATCGATGCAGGCATCGATGCAGGTATCGATGCCAGCATCGATGCCCACATCGATGCCGACATCGATGCCCACTATTTCCAAATTCTGATTTCACGGATAGCTTCGTCTCGTCGAGATAGGCGATTTTCATATATTATATGTTAAATTCCGCCTTCCGGATTAGGAGATATCGTCGTTTCTTTGTGGCCAACCATTTTGAATATGATTTCTTTTCATATTGGATTTTTGATTTTCTCCGGCTTCTACAGGCTACACGACTTCATTCTGGGCTTTTGGATAATTTGGAAATTGATTTTCCAATGTGCTTCTTTGCTTCATTTCTTCATTTAATCAATGGGTTTTTGTTGAGAGATGAGAGTTTGAGATTTATTCTTCATTAACCTGCAATTAAAAGATAAAAATAATTATTAGTGGTATATTTATTCATATAAAATAGATAATGAGGGTATAAAATTGTAACAAAATATGATTATCAAATACCCCCACACCTAAACTTTTGCTAGTCCTCTAGCAAAGAAAATAAAAAGAAAATCCTAACTCACTTTCGCAGGAATCGCGGTTGTATTTAGCGCATACAACAAGCCTTTAAACCCCTAGGTTACCCTAGTGGACGAGTTGTAGTCTCGTGAGGGTTTGCAGTGAATATACCCACAAAATTCGGTCAACTTGCCAAATTAAAGAAGTCAGTAAATAACTAAATTCACTTGATAACTTTTAGATAATCTAATTGGAGCCAGTTATCACTCAAGAAAACATTTTTATATATAACTCTAAGGTATATTTTTAAGAAAATCTTCTCATTGTAGCAATACAAAACCAAGCCAAACTTAGAAATTTAATTTAAAAGTTTTGAAAAGAACATGCTAACTCTTTGTTTTAAATAATTTTCAAGTTGCTTGATTTAAAATATTTTCCAAGACCATATATACAACTATAAAACATTTATTAGTTTTTTTTAACTCTTTCTTCCTTGGTGATTTTTTCTACTTTAACGGGCTTTCTAAGTGACCATTTAACGAGTTTTGGGCCAATGGATCCCAACCCAAATGGGCTTAGGTCATTAAGTATGGAAATACTCCTTGGGCTTAATTACTCGGTCAGCTTAGGCTTTATAAGATAGAATCACCTTGAATTAAAGAGTTTTTTTTCTTTTTGGTGCCCATTTTTCGCACTCTTCTTTTGCAATTTTTTTTTGTATATGTATATATATTTTGAAAATATGTAAATCAAGACACTTTGAAAAAAATTATTTTCAACTCTAAGTTAAGCATGCAAAAATTTCATTATTTTAAATAAAAGTCCAAGTTAAGGCTTAAGTAAAGTATACTACTTTGAAAATCATTTCTTAAGAAATTTATTTAGAGTTATCATAAAAGGTGATCTTAAGTAAATAACCAACTAGGGATTAGAAATTTTCAAATTTATCAAATAAATCAATTATTACATAACTCCATCAATTTGGCAAGTGACGATATTTTTATAATTTTTTTTAAAAAAGAAAAAGGAAAAAAAAATGTAGCTAAAAATGTAAAATAAAGAGAAAAAATAACTAATTCCCACCCCCACACCTAAATTTTGCATTGTCCTCAATGCAAACTCTATGATGCATAAAGTAAAGCAGATAAGAAGTGAAGCACTTACATTTGGTCGGCTGATAAAAATCTGCAATTACCTTTGGTCTGAGGAGGAGGAAATCAAACATTTATTCTTTTCTTTTTTTCTTTTTTTTTTTACAACTGAACAAGAAACTCTCAAATGAGAGAAGAATAAATTCTTTTTATTATTCTGAAATAAACAAAATAAACAATGTAGAATAAAATATTCAACATGAAGAGTTCAAAGTTTTGGGATCCAAAGTATTCCGAAAATTCGTCCCAGTCAACCGCGAACTTTCGAAAACTTTGGAGGGGGTTCTGTAGGCTGTCTAAAAATCACAATGGATAGCTGAGTCTCCATCGAACACTGATGATGGAAGTTACAATTTGACGACTTCCAGAAGGCTACAATTCGAAGATTTTCACATGTCAAAGAGTTAAAGCAAAGATTACAAAACGACAGTCTTTAGCAATACTCTGACAGAAAGGATTACAAATCGACGATCTCTTCAAACCAAGACGTGGAAGTCCTCCCCGCGTACCATCATCAAGACACTACACCGATTCAATCACCTACGCCGCTTCAACAGCTATAAACACGAATGCAGCTTCTTATGTGAGATGATTGATCTTGATGGCTGCGACAACAACATGACTAATATTATATTAGCAACCATTAGAGGTGCTGATGAGCAGTGTAATGATATTCGACACACTCAGTGGAGATCATGACCTGCAGTTGATAGAGCGTTATTGAGATGCCTCAATTGTCACAAATGGCTTGAATAAGACCTTCTTTACTGGTCTTTGGTGTCATCCATATATAAAGACAGAGAAATCTAAATACTACAACAATCAACAGCTAGAACGCAGCTCCAATCGCTGCCAAGCACAGCTCGAACGCAGCTCCAATCGCTGCCAAGCACAGCTCGAACGCAGCTCCATCGCTGCCCAACGCAGCTCCATCGCCTTATCAATCGCTGCCAAGCACAGCTCCAACGCAGCTCCAATCGCTGCCAAGCACAGCTCGAACGCAGCTTATCAATCGCTGCTCCATCGTTGCTCAACGCAGCTTATCAATCGCTGCCAAGCACAGCTCCAACGCAGCTCCAATCGCTGCCGAGCACAGCTCGAACGCAGCTTATCAATCGCTGCCCAACGCAGCTCATCCATCACTGCCCAACGCAGCCCGTCAGTCGCTGCCAAACGCAGCTCAATCACCGCCAGAACGCAGGTCAAGGTTCTGACTCATTCAAACGTGATCGTAACAACTTCGAAGCTGTTCTTCACCCACGATTTGAGGAGTGGCTTTAGTGGGTTGTTACACCCGACTAATGGGGTAACTAAACCCCCATTTAGGCGCGGATTATGGGGGCAGTTACACCCCTAATCCCCCTATAAATAGCAACAAACTCAACAGAGTAAGGGATCTCCTTTTTGGATTGGGGGAGATCGGATTTTTGATAATCAGGAGAAGATCTTTCGATCAGATCTTCCAGAATCAGAAAAAGGAGGATTGACTCCTTACACAGTCTGGGAAATCAACAGACGGAGGAACTCTAAACCGTCGATATTTGGCTTATTAACCGAATTATTTTCGGTTCAAACAACTCGATCATTAGAGTTTGTTACTTGTTCTGAATCCAACCGAATTATTTTCGGTTCAAACAACTCGATCATTAGAGTTTGTTACTTGTTCTGAATCCCAAAACTCATCAAGAGTTATCAACCAGACAAGGCAGTTGTTCCAGTGAGTATAAATATTCGGATCGTCAACGAGAAGCAAACTCGACGCAAACAATCGAGGGAGGCATCTCATCGCTACCAAG
>NC_033796.1:7118890-7166673 GCF_001876935.1 Asparagus officinalis
TAAACTCCTTTTGGAGAGGAGGGCTACTCTTAATTGAGAAGGCCTTCCAAAATTGTAACTTTAGTTGCATTTAATAATAATAATTTTTTCACCACTTTAAATTTTTTCTTCTTCTCTTTGTTGGATGATGAAAATGAAGATGAAGATGGATAATTATTTGAAGGTTTGCATTTCTTTCTTTTTCTCTTTTATTGCTTATTAGTGTAGCTTTATTTCTATGCTTGTAGTTTAGATTTTATTTTCTTGTTAAATAGCCAAGAGGCTAGAACCCTCTTGCCTTAGATTTATTTCATGCTTATAGAATAGATTTATTTTCTTGTATTTAATTCTTGCAATTTTATTTTGTAGTTTAGATTTTGCAATTTATTTTGTAGTTAGATTTTAATTTCTTATACTATTCACCTTGAGGCTAGAACCCTCTTGGGTTTAGTTTTTCTTTTTGTTTATTTTTATTTTGTTTGATTCGCCTTTAGGCTAGAACCCTCTAGGGAATCACCCTTGTCTAAGAAGTGGGTTCAATTTTAGATTATCCATATCTATAATTGAATCCACCATCTTTAATTTCTTACATTTTCTTTTATTTTTGAATTTTGTTCTTCATTCTTGATTTTTCATTTGTTTCTTGATTTTATTCATTTTTTCCTTCTCACCTTATTGATCATACTCAAATCCACTCTCACTTACACTTTGCACCTATTTACACACCACTTTCACTCTCTCAATCTCTTCACAATCACATTCACGCATCTATTTACATACCATTTTCACTCTCTCAATCTCTTCACAATCACATTCATTCATTCACTCCTATTTGTCACGCACACGAAATAAGAACCAATTTTATATTTTCTCCTACAAAACACCTTCCTCGTGGGATCGATATCTCTGGTCCTATAATTCAAATACTTATATGGTTAATCAAGTTAAAATATATATGTATGCATATATGGAGTTTACAGAATAAAGGTCTTACTTTCAGAAGGACCTGCTTCTGTTGGACCGACTCCAACGTTGGATTCCGTGGCTGCACCAGGAGTTTTCCCCGATAGTAAGTCGGAGATATACTCATGGTCGCCTTCAGAGAGATTGAAATCGAGGTGATGTTCATTGAATTCCTCGACCTCTGTTGTATGCGTGGTCTCTCCTCCAACAGATTCGTGCATTGTGACATCTACAAAATGTGTTGAGTCGTAAATGACACATAAATTTAGACGAATTTGCTCAAAAAGACAATTAATTTTACCTTCGTTGGTCGGGGCTGATTCGAGAGCTCCACTACTGGTACCTGCTTCTTTTAATTTGACTAAAAGGAGAGAAAGCGCACAGGTCATTAGAGGAGGCACACGGTCCGACTCATTCATTTCTCGGATTTCTCTTCCGAGAGGAGAAAGATCAGTACCTGTGTCCGCAGCTGATGGATCAACGTCAGGAGTGGGTGGAACGTCAGCTGGTCCTTCTTTCAGAACATCTTGCATTTGCTGGACGAAGCTGGTCTCCTCAGTCTCCATACCTCCAGGAGAAGCAGCTCCAACTCGATATTCTCCCTCTTCTTGACTCTCTACAGAAATTGGAAATGAAATGAGTTCGAGCATTAAAAAAAAATGTAAGAGAGATAAAAATAAATAATTACCTAGTTCATCAGAAGAAACATTACGACCAGAGATATCTTCTACGGCAGAAAGATGAACGCGCGGTTTAGAAGCAGCTTTCTTTTGTTTCTTCGGTGGATGTGCTTCAGGACCTTCGTGACGACGTTTGGTGCGTAATTCAGTTCGAGGAGGAATTTGGGTTTGAGCTTGAGTGGGAGGTCGTGATCTTTGTCGACGAGCAAGAGGCACTTCATCCTCTTCATCCTCTTCGTCCCCACTGAGAATGTCTACCGTCATCCGATTAGGATAGGTCATGACGACCCTCTCTCCCCGTTTTCTCGAAGTAGCTTGTGATTGAGTAGGAGCAACAGATGGGCACACAAGTCCTCTTTCAAAGAAAGAATCAGAAAGACCCGCTCTTTCATCAGAACTTGAGCTAGTCTCACCCGCCTCCTCGGAAGTCTCCGTCTCCTCAGAGTCAAATTCTTCTTCACTACCGACTGAGCGAGCCGGTTCCTTTCCTTTCCTTGATGATTCAGCAGCCTCTTTTCCTCGAGGCGACATCACAGCTTCGCGAGGCAGTTCTGCTGCTTGCCGTGGAGCTATTTCTTCCTCTGAGTCTGATATCCTCCTACGTCGAGTGACAATATTGGTGGCTATCAGCCATTTACAAAAGAGGAAAGTCATCCGTAGAGGCGGCGTCTCTAAGGGGAGATCAAATTCAACATTGGTGCAGCCGGCAATGCTCCAAAACCAAGCTCTCGCCCCGTCGATAAGTCCACCTCGAAAGCTGAGGTGACGATTCGGGTTGCCGATGTATATCTGATCATACCCGAACTGACGGGCGAATCGACATGGAAGATAGGGTTCGATGTGGCAAACATCCCTTATCCTGAACAACAGATATCCAGGTCGAATATTCATCAACCATCTGAAGCACCCGACATCCAAGATGGTACGATTCTGCCTTGGGTCTTCAGCATCCACTAAGGTAGTGTTGTAAGTACCGGAGAACTGAGGGAAGCAAGGAAAAAATTCCCAACATTTGTGAATTTTAAACTGCCTCGTTATGTCCGGCTCTCGATGTTTGCTCCATTTGCAATTCTCGAGATTTTGCAACAGAGGGACACTGAGATCTACCGTATCAGGAGCCTCCATTAAATCTGGTCGATGAAGTACCAACCAGGCCATTAAGTAAGTATAGGGCAGCTCCAGCTTCGGAACGGACAGGCTGGCGGAAGGTTTCTTTTTCTCCTGGGTAAATGCGGAGATTAGTTGCCGCAATCCACTATGAATATCGGCCACCATAGCGGGAAGCAAAGATAATTTGCGACCTGTAGCCAGCTGGACGGCCGGATACAACACTTCCATTGGCATCGCATCTGCGGATTGATGGGGAACTACACATCTCTTTAACCATAAGGCTAGAAAACCCG
This sequence comes from Asparagus officinalis, assembly GCF_001876935.1. NCBI lineage: Eukaryota > Viridiplantae > Streptophyta > Magnoliopsida > Asparagales > Asparagaceae > Asparagus > Asparagus officinalis. The sequence goes on from NC_033796.1 coordinate 7,121,916, forward strand.
CCAGCAGAGCAGTAGGGCTAATCGGAACACCAGCTTGCCACAGATAAGAGCGGAACTTAGTGCCGTGCAAAAATCCATCTTCTGAGCGCGAAGTATAAGAATGCGCGTTGGTTTTCTCTAACAAACGGTTAATTTCATCCGTACTCAAGGGAGACAATCCGCACACATCTGCCGAACGGACATCCAGGTTCTTGAAGAGATAATCAGCGAATTGTTTTAAACTGACTTGAGGAGACTTCTTTCTGGCTTTGGGCTCCATCTCGGCCATGGCTATATGATAATGACAGGTCAATTCCCATAGAGTGTCATAGGTCGCAGTCGAGCTATCTTTCATCTTAATCAGCTGATTGGTGGTCGGAAAGAACTCTTGATATGGGACATCGCCCATAGGCAAAGCAGACACTTGCATCATTTCATGCAGTGGTAGTCCAAGTTCCCCGTTCTTGGTAAAGAATGTATTGGTGTCCGGGTTGTAGATCTCGAACAAACAAAGGAAATGACTTACACTGCTCTGCAAGCCATGCATGGTGGCACGAATCGGGACATCCAACCCTAATCCTGCTAATTCTCGCCCAAAACGTTTCAACACATATTGGGTCATCCTGGTCCACCACCACTTGTTCCCAGAATAATGGACCCATCCATAACACCTGAAAGTCTCTCTGGGCAATCTTTTTCCTGCTGCCGCTAACCGGTTCTTCACAGTGTTGGCTTGCACTATCTTTTCGTTCTGAGGAATATTGTCTTGTCCTAAGACACCCGGATGAAGTCCTCTCACATGAGCTCTTTCACTGGAACCTGGAGTTGCTTCCTTTCCAATGAAACCACAATGAATGTGCTCGTGGTTTTCGGTTAATTTCCAGAACATCTCTCGTCCAACTGATAGGTTCCTGAACATTAACAGTGAATGATCCCGAGGGATAAAAGGCAGATATAAGAATGATGATCCACTCTGGTGCAACCATTGCGCAGGCTGGCAGAAAGCAATCTTCGGATCTTTTACCGAGTCACCAAATAAGAAATCTGGCTTCCTTATGCATTGATTCGAGTCTTGCTCCGAGATCAAGGGCGCATCTGTGATTAATCGTCGTAGAACACGACAACTACCTCGCTGGATTAATTCACTATCACTTCCGTTATAATCAGATTTAAACTGGGGAGAGAATTCAATTAACGGGATCCCCTCGTAATAAGAGTGGGTCACGCTACTCCGGCCAGTAATCACATCAGCAGTAAATGTGGTAGAAGGAAATCGGACTGATAAAAGAGGCATACACATAAATGGTGTAAGTGTCATCCTAAAATTTTAGAGAAAAAACGGTATATCTCATTCTATAAGATATAGTCGTTATCTCATAACAGGTGTGACGATTTTCTATCCACCATATGTATAAAGGAGGTATGCGGGCATTATAACGGCATACCAAAACCTTTCAATACATATGGGATGATGTAAAATCGCCCCTGTGTATTATGAAGTGTGTTTTGTCAAAGCAAAACAAACACTTTTAAGCGTCGATCCCCTCAAAGGAGGATACCGGCTCTTCTCGAAGGTACCTCAAAGGATACAAACGAGGATCTGCAAGCAAATACAGGTGCATATATATATGGAATGGACGAAATACAATATTTAAATTCGTGAAAAGGTGAAAGAAATATACCTCCACGTGAGGGTGCAGCAGGGGCAGCCTCCTCAGGGCTCTGAACAGTCGGTCGGATTCCCTTCCCTCGAGCTCTACGTGGCGACATGATGAGTATGTGATCTACATTGAAATCCAAGAGGAAGGTTAAGATTTTGAACATGAAATCGACAAAAAATAGGACAAATACAACTGAAATGCTGCATGCACAGTCACAGGTTGCCAAAAGTCAAGATTTTGAAGAAAAGAGGGGAAACAGACCTTTCAAATCCAAATGAAATCTCTTCAAATCGAAGCACCACCCAAGTCAGAAACGAAGAGAAGAAGAAGAGGTGAAGAACTGGTCGAAAATCGCTCGAAAATCGCCCAAGAATCGCCTGAAAATCGCCAGAAAATCGACGTGAAAAACCCTAAAAACCCTAAGTCCCGACTTATATAGCAGCCGGGCGAGACAGGAAACTCTGTCTCGCTGAGCGAGACAGACAACTCTGTCTCGCCGAGCGAGACAGAAAACACTGTCTCGCCCAGCGAGACAGAAAACTCTGTCTCGCCGAGCGAGACAGTAAACTTTTCTGTTTTGCACTATGGAACAGTGGAATACTCCAATGGGTACACGAGTCTAAACTGTATTCCCACCCTCAACAGGAAGTTTCTGGAGAATATTAATCTGAATATTCTTAAGGATAACCTGAGGAATTCTCAATGGATATACCAATTCAATGGTAAACGCTGAATTCACAAGAGCAAGTATCAACTTCAATTCAAGATCTCGACAACGGTCAAGCGATAAACGCGACGCCGGGAGAACGTTAGCTATTCTACGAAGAACTGGATAGACTAACAGCAGAAGAGGTTAAACATTGAAGCCATTTACAAGTCCTTTCATACGATCTATTCAGCCAAGCATTGAAGGGATCGTAAGTAAAATCTATCTTATCCAAAGTATCCCATGCTCCTCTATAAAAGAATGAGTCTGGAATACTTTGGAGGGGGTATCTGTAGGCGTCAAAAAATGCTAATAGATATCCCAAGCATAGAGAAGATCACTCAAAAATTCACAAGAAAGGATTTCATACTGTTTTGGAAAAATCAAAACAAGTATGAACTGTCTCGCCAGCGAGACAGTCTTTGCTGTCTCGCCAGCGAGACAGTCTTTGCTGTCTCGCCAGCGAGACAGTGTTGAAATAGTCAAAACTACATTTGTAACTGCCCTACACGTGTCCATTAACTGCCAAGGGACGTGGGAAACATCATGGGCGAAAATCACGTGGATAACTGCCAAAATAACGGAGTTTGAAACGTGAGAGAACAGTTACAGCGAGAAACTGCCATTTTCCGAGACAGCATTTACTGTCTTGCTGAGCGAGACAGCAAATTTAATGTCTCGCGGGTCGAGACAGCAAACGGTCTCGCGGGTCGAGACAGCAAACGCTGTCTCGCCCAGCGAGACAGTAAACACTGTCTCGCCGTACTGACTTCTTCGATTGTTAAGTTTTTGCAGTTACTGACCCTTGAGGCTATAAATACCCCCCTAGGGTCACTTCTGACGAGGATCGAGCATTTGTTAGAGCATTCCAGAGCAGAGAGAGCAGAGATTTGGGTTCTTTTCTTGCAACGCCTTGAAATTAAGCTTCGACTTGATTTTAAGAAGAACGACTATCTTACTTCGATAAGATATCGTTTCAATTTCTACTTCGATAACGAAGTTAGAATCATAAGCCCCCTCTTCACGATCTGTGAATCGGCGGTCCACGAACCAAAGAGTTCCCGGCACAGGCAAAGTCCCACGAAAACGAGAATTGATAGACGATTTTCGTGTTTGTTTCTCAAGAGTTGTAATTTTTGTTTTGTTGTGTAGAAAAAGTCTTATAAAAAGATTATTCTTTCGAATTTGTTGTAATAGAACAAAGTTATAATGAATTCCACAGCAGCGACTTTTGAACCAAACAATTACTACCCAGCCCAGCTCACAGACACCGGGCTTCTCACCTTGTACTGCTTCTGATGGAGATTCTTCCATATAATCTGCCCTTCAGCAAAGGTCACTCCTCTTGCTCTCTTCTTCCTCGACTCGAACCAGACCATGTAACTCTTCTTATCATTCGCTTCTTTGAACGCCAGCACCTTCAACGTAACCTGAACTCTCACTCCTTTCGGCTCGCTCACTTCAACCGTATAACTCGAGTCAGGAGGCCTGACGTTGGTGACCGTCCTCTGAACCGTCGCCCTCGCTCTCCATTTCTTGAAGGCGATCGAAATGGATGGGCAGTTAAAACATTTCTACTGAAAATGCCCTTTAAAACATATACATGCATACATAAAATACATGCATCCATACATAAATCATACCTATGCATACATAACCGCCAATTAAATGCATATAACCCCCAAATAATTATATTTTACCATGACTACGTAGTTTACATTTTTAATTTGTAACCTCCCATCAACATATTAATCTCTTTCATTAACCATGTACAAAATTAGCAAATTCGTGTAAGTTACACGTATATTGCACATGTGACTTTTGTCTATTCATTTGTTTCTTATTCTACATGATTAATATCATACATTTTCATTGAGAAATTCAGGTATCACTGTATTTCAAATTCAAACACATACATAAATACTAGGATATAAAACACATATAAATACTACGATACCATTTCATACACTCGCTGATCGAGGACGGGAAGTTACAGTTAGAAAAGATTTTGGGGAGTCAAAATCCGGCGGACATGTTGATGAAGGCAGTCACCATTAAAAAACTGGAGTTCTGAGCAAATTCAGTTGGCCTTCACGAGTAGAAGATGAAAGCGGAGCCACACTAGGATGATCAGCGGGATCGTCGGGATGATGATGATTGAAGAAAAGATTTTTTCCAGGAAGGAGAAGATACTTGCGAAGAAGGAGAGAGTTAATATGGACTCATTGATGGCGCTTTGGTCTCTAAGTGGGAGATTGTGATAGTCTAAGTGTAGACCCAAAGTTGGAATCAAGAAGACGGAGACGAAGAAGAAAAAGAAGGAATCAGTCAAAACGAGATCCGGTCGACCGCGCCTGGCTCTGAGGTCGACCGCAAACATGCACGAAGCTGAGAAAAGTCTCTGGTCTTTTACCGATCGATCGCGACAATTGGACGCGGCGGGCGGTCGACCGCGCCTGGTTCGGCAGTCGACCGCGAGTCGTGCTGGCAGTTTCCTAAATTATTTTTGTATTCTGTTTGGGTTGGGATTCCTATATATACCTAAACGATTTTGGGGCTTTGTAAGACATCATAAGACATCAAAAGAGAGCTTTTGAGAGAGAGATCTCAGAGAGATTAAACCATTGTTTGAGTGTTTATATTCCTTCTTCAATTAATCAAAGAACTTGTATGGTGTGGCTCCCAAGGACGTAGGCACGTTGCCGATCCTCGTTAAATCTATGTGTTTCGTCTCCTCTTTCTTTCCTACAAGTTTTGATCTTTATTTGTGGTGAATTTCTTTCTTGCTAAACTTTCCAACAAGGTCTGGAAGGGCAAATGTTCGATTTGATTGTTTCGAATCCCCAACAGTTTTATGAGTGACAATGAATAAGAATAAATTTCTACCTGTTTACCCTACTTTTTAGGGTACAAGTGAGAATTTTAGACCCGCTTATGTAAATGTATGGGTGTAAACCTAAGGTTTAAGATGTATAATTTTGTACTCTAAAATACCCATGTACGTTGAATGTTCTTCTTGTGGACGAAAATCTAAGATGTCTTATGCAGTTGTCTTTTTCTAAATCCACTTTAAATATGTCTAGTAGGATTTGAATCTAAATAGCTAAAACTATCTTGGAATGATTTTACTACAGTAAAGCTTTGTCATAGTGATGGTTGATTAATCATTTCTAGTGATATTGCCTATCAAATATAATAAATTGACCTTTGAAAAGAATATGGATGTTAGAAGCCAAAACAAATTAGTAAGCATACAGTAAGTCAACTTTTATGAAATTCTAACTACATATTCATGGGGCTTATTCCAACAAACAATCTAAAATTCTGGGTGGAACACAACCCAAAAAAGTCAAGTCAAAGCATAAGCGCCCAAACACTGAGTGAGCAAGGATCGTTTGAGGTTCTAGCCATGGATTCAGTTATATAATTATTCAAATTCTCTTCAAGTGAGTAAAAGGTGGTTGTCCTTCAACAGGGTCCTTGGTATTTTGATTATAAGCCTTTGATGTTAGTTGCTTGGCCAGTTGATCTTAATCTTGAAGATTTAAATATTTTCTCTATTTCGATTTGGGTGAAGCTTCCTAATCTAAAGCTTCATTTGTGAAATGAGCATGCTTTGAGTAAACTTGCTAGTGTAATCGGTAAACCTGTTTGCACTGATAGTATCACTGCTAAAAAAGATAGAATCTCTTATGCTCGTGTTTGTATAGAGATACAAGCAAATTTTGAGATGCCATATTCTCTAAAAATTAAAGGTCCTAGGGGTAGAGAATTTGACTAGAGGGTGGAACATGAGTGGCTACCTCCTAGGTGTACTCATCTATAGTTTCTATCATTCACTATATGGTCAAAATCTTTATTTTGCTCACTTGTTTGGTTATCATTAAACAATTGATAAAAGTAACTCTTCCATCTCTCTTTTATTTCACCGCCAGTCACTAGAACTCTTTAATCGTTACTTTTAATACACCTAATATTACTTAATCTTCATTTCTCTAATATTAGCAAGCTTATATATATATATATCTTTCTCTCCCTTCTTATATTCTAACTTCTTATAAAAATTTTCATAGACCTTGTATTTTTTTTTTTTGAACCTGAGAAATAGGGTGTAAAGCCCTGTTCATTTAATATATTGCTAAAGTATCAACATAGGAGGTTACAACATCTCTAGATGGAAGAGAGCACTGTAGGAGAAGTGGGTAGGGAGCGGACCAATGTCGTCACCTACCACACTTAACCTACAGACCCCTACATCTAGATAGAAACACTTCAGACTTAACAACAGGGGGATAATAACAACCACACTTTATTCAAAATGACTAGACTAGGCATGATACTTCTAATAGACCTTGTATTTATTCTCACTATTCGCTCTTTTTGTTTGCTTCCTCACTAGTTTATATTTTTCCAAGTTTTGTTTACACCTATACTTTTAAAACTATTTATATAAAGTTTTCTTCTCTCTAATAACATTTTGCACACTCTCATTCTACCACCAACTATCCTTACCGTCTAGTCTACAATATTTAGATTCTTCTAGTACATCTTTAGCCACTTTCCTAATACAAGAAGACATGTTATTCCATATAATATTAGTCTCATTATCTATATTCCATATATCTTCTTTCATTATCTTTTTTAAAAATATATTAAAGTATCTCCTTTCATATTCCACCATTTAGTTCTTAGTCTCTTGTTCCCGTTAGTTTTTCTACTCTACTTCTTAATAGATATGTCTAAGACCATCAATTTATGTTGTGTACTTAAACTCTCTCCTAATTTAACTTTATAACTTTTGTATATTAACCTATCCGGCCTTCTAGTAAAAAAAGTCTATTTGACTATTATTAAAACCATTTTTAAAGGTTATTAGGTGTTCATCTTTTTTCTAAAAGGTGTATTTGCTATTATCAAACATACGATGTTGCAAACTCTAAAATTGATTTACTCATATCGTTATTATATCCATACCCGAAACCTCCATGTATCCTCTTATATCCGTTATTATCTTCACCAACATGCCCATTAAGATCACCTCCTATAAATTATTTCTCTCTAAATGGGATTCCTTGTATTAATTCATTTAATCTATCCCAAAACTTTCTTTTAATACTCTCGGGCAAACCTATTTGTGATGCGTAAGTACTAATAATATTAATAACCTCTACATCTAAGACAACTTTTATTAGTATTATTCTATCTCCAACTCTTTTTACCTCGACAACACTTTCTTTTATTATATTATCTATAAGAACTCCTATTCCATTCCTATTCTTCTCTTTTCCCATGTACCAAAGCGTATATCCGGTCTTTTCAATTTCTCTAGATTTTCACCTATCTATTTAGTTTCTTGTAAACAAATTATATTTATCTTTCTTCTAAGCATGACACCTACTAATTCTATAGTCTTTCTGGTAAGTGTACCTATATTCTAAATAGTTAATCTAATTCTATTTTCCGATAAAAATATCTTACTATTTTCCCTCTTAGACCGTTCTAGTCTATGCCTAATACTATTTGGTAACCTATTAGATGATTGTAGATTCTTGGAACATCATTACTTACTTGTTATTACACTGGGGTGACATCGATGTAATATGTCATCCAGGGGACACCCTAGCAAACCACCATTGCTTACTTATTATTGTATCAGGGTGGCATCAATGCAACTCATTGTGGTGGGGACGCCACAATTGTTTGCTGTGAAAGTTGCTGTTTTCATTGCTATCGAATCTATTACAACTTTAGTCGTTACAATAAACTCGAATGAAATAAAAAGTCGATCTTTTTATAAGATCTCCTTACACAATGAAAATAAAAAGTTTACAACTTTATCAAACAAACACAGAGATCGTTTATCGGTCTTCTGTTTGCGTGTGTGTCTTTGCCTGTGCCGGGGTTTATCCGTGGACCACCGTCGATCAGATCTGATTGCTGAAAAATTAGGCAGAGCTTCGTCTATCCGCGAAGGGATCTAGAAACTTGAAGCGCCTATCTTGGATAAAGCGAGATATTTGCTCTTCTTAGGATTACCGACGAGGGGTAATGCTAAGGAACGGATGCGGGTGATGTAGATCTGATGAAGAACCCTCTTGTGTTGAAGTGCTCGATCACTCTTCGCTCCGACAGGGCTTCGCCTCTTCTCCAAAATTCCAGATCCCCAAAAAGTGAGACCTAAGGCTTCTATTTATAGGCGACACCCCTGGGGTGTCCCCAAAAATCTAGGACGCCCCTGGGGTGTCCCCAAAAATCTAGGACGCCCCTGGGGCGTCTCCAAAAATCTAGGATACCCCTGGGGCGTCCCCAAAAATCTAGGACACCCCTGGGGCGTCCCCAAAAATCTAGGACACCCCTGGGGTGTCTCCAAAAAATCCGAGACACTCCGCTGTAAATTCTTCGTCCGAACTCGGATTTTAGTGATTCGAATTGTGTTGGAATTCTGACGAGGAGTTCTATCAGCTCCGAGAGTTAGATCATCTGTTGAATGAATGAGACACGAAGGGCATTGTTCCTTTTGTAAACATCGCTGGAATACTTTGGATGTGATTGGTCTAGCCTTCAGTCGGCGTAAGGACCTGTAGTTAGCTTCAACTCTTGGCTCCTTCGATTTTCGGTCTATTCGATGCTTTGACGAATAACCGAAGTTCTTTCGGCGCTGCGTTTATCGCCTGGCCGTCGTCGGAGTCTCGAGTCTACCACCAGTGAGTCGAGTTTGGCTTGTGTCATTGAGTTGACTTTGAACTGACTATCTCCGTCATATTGTGCTGACTTAGGGTTTCAGATCACCGTATGTTGACTTCTTGTCGCAACGCGTTGACTGGCGTTGACCTAGGGTTACGCGTTGACCGGCGTTGGCCCTAGGGTTTCGAACGTCGAACGTTGACTTTTTATCGCAACGCGTTGACTGGCGTTGACCTAGGGTTACGCGTTGATCGGTGTTGACCCTAGGGTTACGCGTTGATCGGCGTTGACCCTAGGGTTTTGAATCGCCGAATGTTGACTTTTGGTCGCAACGCGTTGACTGGCGTTGACCTAGGGTTACGCGTTGACCGGCGTTGACCCTAGGGTTTCGAATCGTCGAACGTTGACTTTTGGTCACAACGCGTTGACTGGCGTTGACCTAGGGTTTCGTGTTGACCGGCGTTGACCCTAGGGTTTCGAATCGTCGAACGTTGACTTTCGGTCGCAACGCGTTGACTGGTGTTGACCTTAGGGTTTCGAATCGATCAGCGTTGACTCTCATCGCAACGCGTTGACCGGCGTTGACCTAGGGCTACGCGTTGATCCGGCATTGACCTTAGGGTTTCGAATCGATCAGCGTTGACTCTCATTGCAACGCGTTGACCGGCGTTGACCTAGGGCTACGCGTTGATCCGGCGTTGACCTTAGGGTTTCGAATCGATCGTGAGGAGAACCAGTTTATACTCGTGTACTCTTGGGAGTTTCGGGAATTAGTTTAGCCTCGTGTACCCGTCGGAGGTTGACGGGTTATCCTTACAAAATATTTTTCAGGAACTTCCCGTCAATTGTGAGAAATAGTTTAGACTCGTATTCTCATCGGGGTATAAATATGAGTGTTGAATACGTCGTAAAAACATCTGAAAAGAGGTTCAAAACGCATATGAATTATCCTCGGACCCTTCCACACGCGCGAGCCCACATTTCACGGCCCACACGCGTATGAATCAACAATTTAGGTTTGGTTTCGGTTCAGACCGGTCCGGTTCAGGCCGGTTCGGTTCAACAAAAAAGAGAAAAAAAATGTCCAATATAAAGCCGATTTACCCTTCTCCTCTTCTTTTCTTTTCTTTCTTCGGTTCCAGCAGCTAGGTTCCGCCTCCTTCTTCATTTTTTTTTTGTTTCCGGTTCCAGTAAGAATCCGCCCCCCCCAAGAGCTCTCCCTCATCAAGCTTTTAAACCCATCTTCTTCAAGGCCTTCAACCTCTTCCTCTCCAAGTCCTCATCTTCTCCAAGGGTTCAAGCAAAGGAAGTTGGGTTTGGAGGATCTTGGGTTCCATTATCAACACTTCTTCAAGCTTTGGTAAGAACCTCTCTTCATCACAACTTCAATTTGATTTCCCCTCTTTTGAAATTTTCAAAATCCAAAACCCTAATTTGTTGATTTGGGGGAAAACCGAAATTTGCATTGGGGTAGATTGTTGGCCGAAATTGGGATATGGGTTCTCTTATCTTTGATTGCAAAATATATATATATTTTTTTTATGCATATATATGGCCGAAATTTTATGGGGGTTCATGTGCAAAATTTGGTGAGATTTGAGGGGTTTTTTGGCCGAATTAGGGGCTGAAATTTTGGGGGGTATATGTGCAAAAATGTGGACTGAAACTTGAAGGGGTATATGTGCAAAAATGAGGCCGAAACTTGAAGGGGTATATGTGCAAAAATGTGGACTGAAACTTGAAGGGTATATGTGCAAAAAAAGGGCTACCATTTGAGGGGGTTATTTGCAAAAGAGCAATCCACAAAGTATAGGGGGCTTATTTGCAAAAGGGCTGGAATTTTGAGGCTTGGATGTTTGACACAATTGGCCACAACTTTGAGGTGTGCTTCATGCAAAGAGATCACAAATTGTTGAGGGTTTATTTGCAAAATTGCCTAGATTTTACCAAAGGGTTTATTTGCAAGATTAACCAAAATTGTGGGGTACTGGGGGTGCTATGTGATCAGGTATGATGACCATGACCCAACTCGAGCGTGTCCTTGACCCGAATTTAGCCTTGAAGGGTATTCTGGGTATTTCATCAAAATTTATCGCGAAAATGACAATTATTGTTTCGCATGCACGAAATTTGTAGGTTTAATTAGACTTCAACTATAAAATCATATTTATACATAGGATTTTAATTAAAGTTCTTAATTTCCCTTTTAAATTTCGCGTATTCATATTGTACCTAACTTGCTGCTTTTCATTGCAGGTTTCCGATGCCTCCACGCCGATCTCGACTTCCTAGGAGTCGATCCCGTTCGCAGCCTAGCGAGGAAGAAGTTCCTACAACATCCTTCCCTCCAGCGGCTTCCTTTTTCGGGGGTGGGAATTTTTTTATTTTTGTATCCCCGATTGATCCCTTCGCGGGTCATGAAGGAAGAACCGACACCCTCCTTCGCGGGGGTCGAGGTTTCGGACTTGGTGGTTTTGTCATACCCTCGTTTGGCCCCTTCGCGGGTCATTCGGGAAGGGCCGACACCCTCCTTCGCGGGGGTCGAGGTTTCGGACTTGGTGATTTTGTCATACCCTCGTTTGGCCCCTTCGCGGGTCATTCAGGAAGGGCTGATACCCTCCTTCGCGAGGGTTGAGGTTTCAGACTTGCCTTGCTTGTCTAATTCAAGTCTTCTGGTATATTGGGGCGATTTTGTGTCGTCCTACACCTTATAGGTCGGTGTATGTTACCACGTTATTTACGTGATGATGCATACCGTTCTTCCAGTGTAGGACACTCAAAATCGTCTCTCCAATTATCCCGTGACTGATCTTATCTCGCTTTTTATGAGCTTTCTGACTCTATCCTTGCAGTCGAGTTCCCCGCGGGCAGCCTTCCTCCTCATGCTAATACTGGTTGTAGCCGGGAGGTCTTCTCTTTAGCTTCCGTCAGGCAGGCCGTTAGTCCACTCCCTCAGTTTGACAGAGATCGCTCCGACGAATCCTGTCGTTTGATACGGGATGGAGGGCGTCATTGCTTACGCCAGCTGATTACGGACGCCTCCTTCACTGCAGATTCTACTTCCACTCAGACTTTAAAGAAGCCCGGTTTTCTGTTCGGTGATCACGCGGAGGATCCTGCTACGTTGACTCTTACCGATGAGCATTGGCTGAATCTTCATGAGGGAGCTCTCCTGTATATTCCCTCCATTCCTCGTCAATATTCTTTCACCCATTTGGAGGGACAGGCCGTGGAGCGACATATGTCTTGGCCTCTTACCTATGATGCTGAGCGAGTTCAGTGTGGATATACCTCTCATCATAAGATTCCTGGTTCTACTGGAGGCAGCGAGCTTCGATCACATGAGCATTCTGTTGCGCAGCTGATGGCTACCGTGGCGAGGAAGGATACAGGTAGAGCCGAGTTACTCAGCTCTTTGGATTCCGGCCGTGAGGAAGTGGCTAGATTGAAGGAGGCCTTGAGGCACGCCGAGGAGTCCGTTACTCTTATTGCAGAAGACCTGGCTGGATTAGAGCGTTCTCGTGAACAGACGCTCGAGAAGCTGGGATCCACACAGGAGAGATTGATGAAGCTGAAGAATGAAGCCGCGAAGATCTTAAGCAGTTCCGAAGACTCTGTCCGAGCTAGTCTGCAGGCAGAACTTGAGCAGAGCTATGTAGATAGGCTTTCTAGTTTAGAGTCCTATGTTCTTAGCCGTCAGTTGCCTTCGGGCTAACGAGCTTTTTATTATATGCTTTTGACTTGATCTATTACTAGAGACTCCGCATTTGTTTCTTTCATGATATTTCTTTATTTACTTTGAACCCAGCAATGATAAAATTTATAGGATTTTTGGCAAACCCTCAGCCCTCAACGGGTTTGATATGCCTTTACCGATTACCGTTTGAATCGGGCTAGCATGCGGATTGTCTAGATCCGTTCCATATGTAACGTTGTACTAAGAGAATTGCTTTTCTTAGACTTAATGCTATGACTTTGAATACATAGACTTCACCATTTCTTATAGGGAAAAGAACGCGTGTTAGGCGCTGACTTATCCTTACTTAGGATTCAGGATAAAAATCCCCAGACTCGGATTCTGGTGTCTTCTTCAATCGGTAAAAGACTAAATCGGCAATGTGTGTTAGACATAGACTTTGGGATTTTTGGCAAACCCCCAGCCTTCAACGGGTTTGATGTGCCTTTACCGATTACCGTTTGAATCGGGCTAGCATGCAGATTGTCTAAATCCGCTCCGCATGTAACGTTGTGCTGAGAGAGTGAATTCTCTGAGACTTTGTGCTATGATGCCGAATACATAGGCTTCGCCTTTGTTACGGGAATAGGCTACCCGACGACACGTGTTAGGTGTTGACTCGTCCCTACTTAGGCTTCGGGATAAAATTCCCCAGATTTAGACCCTGGCGTCTTTTTTAATCGGTGAAAGACTAAACTGGCAACGCGTGTTAGGCGTAGACTTATCTCTATTTAGGAGTTGAGATAAAATTCCCCGTGCATAAAGTGCCCGGATTGGAAATTGAAAATTGTGTCCTTTATCTGAATAAAGACGGATTGGGAAACGGGAGAGGAAGAATTTTATATTCTATCTCCCGGGACTGAAGAGGAAGAATTTTATATTCTATCTACAGTCGGAAAGGAAACTCAAGGTGGGATCTCCACCCCCAGAATCCGAAAAGATGAAACTAAGAGTGGGATCTTCACTCCGAGAATCGGAAAAGTTCAAACGGCCCTAACTTTTATAGGATTGGTCATTTGAATCAAAAGAATCCCTCATTTATTAAGGGGAAAGCCCAATTTCGACCCTAACTTTTATAGGTTTGGTGGAAAAAGGAACAAAGGCGGATTTTCGTTTATCGAAAAGGAATGACTCGGTCTTAGTCTTAACTACTTGTAGGCTTGACTAAGCGAGATTGGGAACAATCCTAACTTTTATAGGTTTGATTGTTCAAATTGAAAGTGGACCTCTCGTTCATGGAAGGAATCGAGAGAGGAATTTTGGCTTTGGTCCTAACTGTAGGAAGGTTTGACCAATCGGGAGGTTTGAGACAATCCTAACTGTAGGAAGGTTTGATCGCTCGATTTGTGGACCTCTCGTTCATTGGGGGGAATCGAGAGGGGACTTTGGTTGTGGTCCTAACTTTTATAGGTTTGACCTGAAAGCAAAGAAAGTGGAATACAGGTAGCAAAGAAAGTGCCAACTCGTATTATCACTCAAAGGAAGACTTTAACGCTAGGTGATTAGGACCTAACATGTTGAGTCTGAGAAATGCCAATGACTGGCAGATGGAAACGTTGGTGGATCCACCGTCAATTAGTTTGATCAGCAGATGGTTTGGTGAGGAAAGATTAACCTATCAGAGGATTGGATCTCATCTCACAAAAATAACTCATAAGAGTTAGAGAATTTTGATAATAAGAAGAAACGTTCCAATGTTCTGAATTCGAGCAAGAATTTCTTATTCATCACTTCTACAATGATTGGGTTATCCCTAAGAATATTAACATTCTTTTGGGAACTTCTCGTTACACGAATTATCCACCCCCAGCTTTCTTGCAAAACTGGGTGTAACGAGGAGTACGTTATCCTCAATCGCATGTTCAGGTTATCCTTAAGAATATATGATTATCTAGGAACTTCCCGTTACATGAATCGTCCACCCCCAGCTTCCTCTACGGAACTGGTTCGGACATTATTCTCAGTTACCTGACCGGGTTATCCTTAAGAATATTAGCATAATATTCCCTAGGAACTTCCCGTCAAAAGTGGGAAACAGTTTAGACTCATATACCTATTGGAGTACGCAGGGAACAGTTTAACCTCTTGCACCTGTTGGAGGATTGAGAAACAGTTTATACTCGTATACTCTTTGGAGTCTGGTGTTGACTTAATTGAGCGATATAACGCCGGCTTCAACCAAGGTCTGAATGCTATTCTTGAGAGCAAAGCAATCCTTGGTGGGATGAACGACCCTCCTGTGGTATGCACAGTACTTTGGGTCCGTAGTGTTGTCAGCTTCCTCCTGATTTGTGATAGGCGGTAGCTTGATCTTGTTACCTTCAAGGAGGGATTCGAAGATGGCTGGAACGTCTTCGTCCTTGAAGGAATACTCTCTTTGGAGTCTCGGACCCGAAGTCTTTCGCTGCCTTCGGGATTGCTGTTGTGACGCTTGATTAGCACCACCAGTAGCTGCAGGTGTTTTGCCCTTACCACGAGAGGCGAAGTTTGAGTCCAGAGGATTAGCCGTCGGTAGGTTCCTCTCGGCCTTCTTCCTTCGGAGGAAACGTTCGGCTTGTTCACCGCGCACCTTCAGATCCTTCCAAGTGTCAGACGGTGCTGTTCCCATTGCTTCCAACACGTCCAACGCAAGGTTGTTGTGGCAAGTTTGGAGGATGAATTCCTCTGTGATCGGGTCCCGGCAATTCATCGCCTTGTTCCGGAACCTTTTGACGAAGGTGTCGACTAACTCCCCGTCCTTCTGCTTCTCATCGAGCAATGATCCGATAGATATCTCGGTGTCGTCGTCGAAGAAGTTGGCCAGGAACTTGGTCTCCATGTCATCCCAGCTGTTCACGTTTCCTGGCTTGAGGCGGCGGTACCAATCGAAGGCGGCTCCGCGAAGAGTGCCGACGAATGACCGCACCATCAGAGGCTCATTGCCGGAAATAATACCCAGGTGCGATTTGAAATAAATCAAATGCTGAGTGGGGGAACCCTTCCCATCGAACGGCGTGAAGTTGATTAAACTGAACTTCGCCGGATAGGGGATCGATTCCCATTCTCGTGGGTATGGACAGGGAATGCCTGTTTTCTTCGTCTCTTGAGCGGAGATCAATGTGTTGATTTTGCTCTCGAGATCTTTGATCTTCAAGTCTTCACTTGTATCCTCGTTGGCATCCTCGTTACCACCCCCTGCATTGACGGGAGGGTTATTGGCATTGTGAGCTCCATCCCTATCCGTGTGCTCTTCTTCCTGAACAACCTGATTACGGTGACTTGGTTCACCTTGTTGGTTCCTGAACGCCTGGATTTGTTGCTCATGCATCTCTCTCATAGTCTGCATGGCCATCTGCATCTCAAACTTGAAACTTTCTTTCTGTTTAGCCAAAGCGTCTTCAAGCATCTTGGCCATTTCTTCCGCGCTTATCATAAATGACTCGCGGGGTTGTCCTTCGCTGGACACTGTATTGTCCGATGCGACAGCAGAGCAGGAATCCGATTCTTCATCTTCCGAAGGCAATCTTTTGATTCCTGACCGCAACCGAGTCATACGCCGGGATACATCGGCAAACTGATCTGGGTTTAAGTGTTGCGTCGATTTCCTTCTGCCGGTCATATTGACGAACACTTCTGGAAATTCATCATCTTGGCGAATGGGTTTCCTCCTTTGGAAATGCCTTGGTTTGGCCTCAGACGCCCTGGTAGAGATTCTCTCAAACACCGAGACTCTTTTTGGGGTTTAGAACAGCAGCATTCCGATAATACTGCTTTGATTATGTTGGCACACGGACAATGAGGCTCCGTGTCTCGAACATTTCTTTTCCGGGATTTATTCGCACCCTAGCCCTATAGTACAGCTCATCAGTTTGATAACTGGAGCAACCCATAAAGTGTTGGCACGCCTTCCCAGGTGTAACATCGTCATCAGACAAATATGTTTCCCTCTGGGGACGCGACGCTTTATTTGCGTCTCCAAGAGTCACTCGTTCACTTTTACGCCTTTGAGAGCGTGAAAGTCCAACGGGCTCTTGAACTTCGACTCGCAATCCAATGCGGTCGGTAATAGGGGCTTTCCCTTTGTTAGTACGACCCCCAGTCTTGACTGTTGTTTGGGGACTTTTCAACGGTCCCAATCGCTCCTTGACGGGTGCTTTACCTCGATCTTCAGGATCGAGGCGACCCTTCAAAGGACCCCTGGATTTAGTGAGATCCACGTTCTTTCCTGACTCCGTCGGAGGCGCGGGTACAGGGGAAACATGATCTGGATTTGAAATAGGCTGGACGATAACTCCGCCCACTTTTGCCTTAAGTGCTGGTTTTGTCTTTGGCACCCAAACTTGCTTGCGCTTAGGCGGCTTCTCCACTGCTTCTCCCCTCTGCATTTCTTTCGCTTTCTGCAAAAGGGCTCGGGCATGTGCGAGCAATGCTCGACGCTTCTTGATTCGCTCCTCGAGAGTAGAACGGGTTCTTTGGACACGAACCCATCCGTTAATTGGAGATCGGGAGGAGGATTCTGATGCTGGTCGTGGCGACAGATTAGCCACTTGGCGCTTTCTGAGCTCCAGATCTGCTTGGTAATGGAGACCATCCATCTGATCCAAAGCCTTGGCGAATTGGCGCGCGAGGTGTTGTCGTTTACTTTGACGTGCTCTCTTTGATAGAGTTGGCGCGCCTTCTGCAGTCGACTCCTTAATCGTGAAGGAGTTCAGATCTGCAAATTTGGCTTCATTGAGCGCCGGTGGATCATTGCAAGGTGCAACAACAACAGCGGCGGAAAGATCGTCTTCTTGGATCTTCAGATCTGAAGGCCAGCAGATCTTTCTAGAGGAGGAGGCACTCCTGCACTCGCTAGGAGAGGCGGATCTGGAAGAGGAGGAGGAGGAGACGTACTCCTCGAACTTTTGCTGGTCGAATTCATATTCGACCTTTTCGAGCACCGGGATCTTGATCGTCGGCTGCGGCACGACAGCTTTGGCTGCGAAGCTGTTGGCTCCCACTGTGGTCGCCAGTTTGTTTGCTGTGAAAGTTGCTGTTTTCATTGCTATCGAATCTATTACAACTTTAGTCGTTACAATAAACTCGAATAAAATAAAAAGTTGATCTTTTTATAAGATCTCCTTACACAATGAAAATAAAAAGTTTACAACTTTATCAAACAAACGCAGAGATCGTTTATCGGTCTTCTGCTTGCGTGGGTGTCTTTGCCTGTGCCGGGGTTTATCCGTGGACCACCGTCGATCAGATCTGATTGCTGAAAAATTGGGCAGAGCTTCGTCTATCCGCGAAGGGATCTAGAAACTTAAAGCGCCTATCTCGGATAAAGCAAGATATTTGCTCTTCTTAGGATTACCGATGAGGGGTAATGCTAAGGAACGGATGCGGGTGATGTAGATCTGATGAAGAACCCTCTTGTGTTGAAGTGCTCGATCACTCTTCGCTCCGGCAGGGCTTCGCCTCTTCTCCAAAATTCCAGATCCCCAAAAAGTGAGGCCTAAGGCTTCTATTTATAGGCGACACCCCTGGGGTGTCCTCAAAAAAAGTGAGGCCTAAGGCTTCTATTTATAGGCGACACCCCTGGGGTGTCCTCAAAAATCTAGGACGCCCCTAGGGTGTCCCCAAAAATCTAGGACGCCCCTGGGGCGTCCCCAAAAATCTAGGACGCCCCTGGGGCGTACCCAAAAATCTAGGACGCCCCTGGGGCGTCCCCAAAAATCTAGGACGCCCCTGGGGTGTCTCCAAAAAATCCGAGACACTCCGCTGTAAATTCTTCGTCCGAACTCGGATTTTAGTGATTCGAATTGTGTTGGAATTCTGACGAAGAGTTCTATCAGCCCGATGGTTGGATTATCTGTAGAACGAACGAGACACGAAAGGTGTTGTTCTTTTTGTAAACATCGCGGGGCTCTCGATTAGCCTGTGCCTTCGTTATTCCGAAATTTTGTCAGTTCACGTAGTTCGTCGATTCACTTCAAACGTTCACCGACGTCAATTGAACTCCTGTGAACCAGATAGTGACGTTCATTGTCGTTCCTTAACACTGAGCTGTTCGTGGAGACCTATAGGCAATTTTCGATGCCTACAACAATGTGTATATTATAGTATTTATTTTTCATGTCGATAACTATGTTTTACGCTGATTATCGTCTAGTTATCGCAACCCTCATCCTTTATTAGAGAGCTTGGCAGAAACTCAAATCGATTTTCATTTTCATGTTAGGGTTAACTGTGGATAGAACCTCGCTCATTTAAACTCACTATCTTTTTTGTTAGAAATGGGTGTGGATACAAACCTCCGCAGGCGAGCTTTGGGGACGACACAGGTGAGCTCAAGGCTCAAGATCTGGTGCAGGCGAGCTTGAGTTCTAATTTCAGGCGAGGTCAGGCGAGCTCGTCGACGCAGCTACAAGCGAGGTTGACGAGGATTTTCAGGCGAACTCGAGCGTGTGTCAGGCGAGGACCGCGCAGTCGAGCTCGTGATCGAAGCTCAGGCGAGCTCGACGGGTTGGAACAAGCGAGGACGAGAACTTTGCAGGCGAGATCGAGGCTCGCCCCACAAGCCCCTGGGCGCCGTTATTGGGGTTGCCCTTATAAAAGGAACCCAGAGGCGTTGATCGGCTGCGACAGGCCTTCGTAGCTGCTTCGCTGATTTTTCTTTGGCGGCGGCGAAGTCTGACTTCTTCTACTTCATTTCTCTTCTGAGGTCGCTCTGTGATTTCTTCTTTCTCTCATGCTCACGTTGATTTTGGAGGGAGGAATCTCAAGAATAAAGGGGGAATGATTATTGTGGCGGGGGAGGGGTGAATAAAAGAGAGAATTAAGGAGGGGTATTTAAGAAGGGAATTAACACTATAGCTACAGTGTTGATTTGTATTTATTGAGAGATCTTAAGTTTGAGATCTGCTCCAAGCTTTGTAATTTCTTGTTGATTAATAAAAAATTTATTGTGTGGCTCCCGAGGACGTAGGCAGTTGCCGAACCTCGTTAAATCTTGGTGTATTTTCTCTATATTGTGTTTCTGCTGTTTTAGGGGTTTCGGTGTAAAATCCCAACATTATTTTCCCTGGATAGATCTCCTGAGTGAATTTTTAAAAAAAACTAGTTTTTTTACCTTTGAGAGAGAATTATTTCTTGATAAATGCTCTCCCGAGAGTAAAAGAGTTAGAAAATGCTTATTGAATGAGTTTCCTTGCAAAAATAAAACTAAAAGGGTAATAAGTTCAAAATAAAGACACTATTTTCATTGCAAGCACTTGACACCTATTGCGAACTTACAATCCTCCACAATTTCAATCAATTATTGATGGACCAATGATGACGAGCGTATCCCCGTAATTCTTCTCCCCATGACCCAAAAATCTAATAGTCAATTAATGTCTCAATCTCTAGAAGAGCTCTCTCTCTCGCTCTCCTCCTCTCCATCACTAGCTTGAAAGCTCTGACTGACTCTGAATCACGCACGAGGCCTTGTCAGATGATTATTGTTATTTAAACATGAATGTCGACTGACTCTGAATCACGCACGAGGCCATTGTCAGATATTTATTTAGACTATCTCCAACAGGAGATATTTGGGGTTTATTTGCTCCAACGGGTGGCTTTCAAAGGGGGTGAAATGGAAAACCGGAGGCCAATGGGTGAAATTTTCACCTCCGGTTTTTCTCTCCATGTGGGTCCCGCAACATTAAATCAACAATTAAAGAGAGTCATGTGTCAATGCTTGATTGGTTAGGTTTTTTTGTTTTACTCCTAACTTTTAAATGATATTTTGGGAGATAAATACTAGGAATTAATTTATAATTTTTATATCAATAATTTTTATTTTTTCACCTCTATAAATAGAGATTAGTCTTGTGTAATTTGGAGACAAAAAAAAATCTGAGTTTTCAACACCTTATTCTCCTTCTCTTTGCTTTTGCTTCTATATTCTTCAAACATGATAGTGGAAGATGAAATAATGAGGGCGTGCATTATTTTACATAACATGATAGTGGAAGATGAACGAGATTCGTATTCGCGAAACTGGGAAAATATCGACTTTGAACCGTCAAACAATCCTAGCTCTTCCGCCTCTTCCAGTGTTCAAACAGACGTATTGCCTGAGTTTCAAGTCCATGTTCGAGACCGATCCGGATCGGATAATCATACTAGAGCCGAACTACGAGATAGGAGCCAACATATTCAGTTGAAAAAGGATCTCATCGAGCACATTTGGCAGAAATTTAGAACAACCTCTGATTAGTTTTACCAATTTAATGTGTGTTTTCTTTAATGTTTTCAATAATTTGTGTGTGTTTGACTTTTCCGTATGCTTAATAAAATCGTGTGTTTTTTTGTTAATATAAAAATATTATCAAAAATTAAATTAATAATATATATTATTTATGTAAATATTAAAAAATTATAATTATAAATAAATGAGTTATATTAGTAATAATAATAGTAGTAGTAGTAATATATATGAAATAAGAAAAAGAAATGAATAAATAAGGTGGGGTATATATGTTGGAGTGATGGGGTTATAGTGGGTCCCAAATAAAGTAAAAATCTTTTGAAAAAACTCCTGCTGTAGAGATGATAGAAAATGAAGATTGTTGAATTATGTGGAGAGGGAATAAAGTGATGTGGCAGAAGAGAGAAGGTTAAAATTTCGACTCCTGATGGAGATAGTCTTAGGGGTTGTTTTGTTAGAATTTTTTTCTCTTAAAAGCATGTCAAAGTGTCACTTTTTGGCAGGCTTTCAGCCCAAATTATCTCTAAAAAAGAAGATTTTGGCTGAAAGCCTGTCAAAAAGTGACACTTTTGACAGGCTTTCAAGATAAACTTTTCCTTAAAAACAGAGAACCAAACAGCCCCTTAAAGGGCAGTGTTACATGCACAATCCCAACCATAAACTCAACCACAACTCTCTCTCTCTACGGTGTAATGGGGCACACACTTAATTTTTTCACTTGATTTTTTTTTAAAATTAAGTGTGTGCCCCATTACAGCGTAGAGAGAGAGAGAGTTGTGGTTGAGTTTGTGGTTGGATAGTGACTCTAGCATTTTCCTTATTTAAACATGAATGTCAATGTATACATCATTACAAGTTATCCACTAAAAGAGAGTTACATTTAGATTTTTTTTCCCGATATGAGGTAGTGTCACACTCCTTCATAATTATTTTAAATTAGTGGGATTTTTTTAAGATTCATTTCACCTAAATCAGCTACTACATAACTCTCCTATTTTATTCGGTCTTGAGATGGCAATAAAATAGTAAAATACTCAAGAACGAAGCCAGCGAATTAAGTTACCAATGCGGTGAACAAAATTAGTCGTCGTTTTTTTAAGGCATATAAAATTTGTTTCCCTTGTACGCGTGGCTTTTTTTTCCTCTTTATGGCCTGTTTGGAAGATCACTAATAGAGAAGAAAAGTGAAAGAAAAAATTGAGTTTAACCTTGTTTAGGAATTTTATGAGGAGTGCAGAGGAGAAAAATGAGGGAAAATTTTATACTAAAATCTTACACCCCAAATTGGGAGGTAAAAGAGCAGAAGGAAATTTTAACAAGTTCCCTTCATTTTGTTTCCTTTCCTTGGTGAGCTCCCAAATACAGCATAAGGGAATGGAAGGCTATGTAGCACGTACACGGATCCGACACGGCCATCCGACACGCCGACACGAGGCAAATCCTAAAAAATACATAGGATACGTGTGTTCGACACGTGTGTCTGACACGGACATGACACGACACGGCTTCATGTATGCGTGTCCGTGCTTCATAGATGGAAGGAAAGGAAGATTAAAGTTTTCCTTCCCTTCCCTTCCCCTCATTTACCGCCAATTTGGAGGGTAAGATTTTAGCGTAAAATTTTTCTAACTTCCCCTCCTCTACCCTCCTAATAAAACTCACAAACAATGTTAAATCTAAATTTCCCTCCCCCTTCCATCCTCTACCCTCCACCCAAACATAGTATTAAAGTTAGGCGACCATTCAACCACAACCACTGGTCCACTGCTTCCATCATCGGTTATTTTAAGGGAGGGGGGAAAAAGGAAGAGTGAGTGAGTGATCATGACGATGTTTATGTCTTCTTTCTCTTCACTGAAAGTATCCACCACCGCTGGCTTTTCAATCTCCGTTCAACGGCGGAGATGCATTCCTCATCGTCGTCGAAGCTTAAGTCAAGCCCTCTCACTTACTCTTTTCCATCATTGGTCATTTTTATTTTGCATATGTATGTAGCCAAATCAGTTTGCTTTTTCTTTTCTCAAGAAAGAATCTCAAGCGCTGGCTAGCAGTGTCATAGCGTGAAAGAAGGTTCAAATTCACAAAAACCCCTTGAACTTTGGGGGGTTTCTGCAGACAACCCGGAAGAAATTTATAGGTCAAAGAATGACTTCTTGAAGTTTCAAAGTTATACCAAATTCCTATGGACTACCGGAATGTCTCGCACACATTGTTAACGTGTAAAATAATTAAGTTAAAAAATGTGACTCGATTGTTGTGTCTTTTTCTTCCGCATGAACGCTCTCCATTCAAAATTTTCATCTCAAGTTTTTTATTCGTCATGATTCTAAATTATTACATGTTAACCTCATTCATGAGATTTTGTAATGATTTAGGAGTTAAGTAAAAAAGTGTGTAGAATAAACTTCAAGTTAAGTAAGTATTAATGTGAATTTTGTACTTTACATGCATTTGTGCTATTAATAAAAAGCAGAGGTTGAGGCAACAGGGAATGTATTTGGAGATTATTTTCAAGTTGCAACTTACGGGGAGTCTCATGGAGGAGGAATTGGTTGTATCATCAGTGGCTGCCCACCAAGGATCCTCCTCTCTGAAGCTGATATGCAAGCTGAGCTTGATAGAAGGTAAATGAACACAATATTTTTATCATGAATTAATTTGCGCATAGACCCCTGTAGCATCCCTATTATTCGCTTACGGCCCCTGTAGTTTCATTGTTGCGAATAGACTTCCTAGGTTAATTTTTTTCTCGCCCTGTTATCTTTGGTGAAATTTTGGCAGATATTGCCTAGTGAGTTTATTTGAGGGAAGAAGAGTAAATAAAATTTTAACCCACAGAATAAATATGCAACGATGAAATTACATGGATGGTAAATGCAAAACAGTTACATAGGGTCTATACGCAATTAACCTATTTTACCAATCCAAATTTAAATTTTTTTCTCTGCAGCTTGCAATTTCGTGCCTTTGGATTTGATGTACCACACATCAACTAGCTAGAGCCTAGGGATAAGAACCCCTATGACTCTGAAATGTTTTAAATAAGTATCAAAGAACAAAATAATTGATCACATAATACATGGTTAAAACACCTACAGAGCTGATTCATGATTTTATTTCTAAATATTTGGGTAGATCAAATCCAATTGTGGAAATTTCCTTCGTTACATCTACAAAAACAAACAAGTAAAAAAAGGAATATTATATGTAAAAGTGCTAAATTTTGCTTATTTAATCAAAGATTTCTTTTTTTTTTTTTTTTACTTTCCCCCCCTTCGATGCTAGGAGGCCAGGTCAGAGCAGAATGACTAGTCCAAGGAAGGAGACCGATAAATGCCAAATCCTTTCTGGAATTTCTGAAGGTAGGATAATTCTAGTTTCCTCATTAAGTTTGGAGTAATGCATTTTTCTGTTACCAGTGAGTGTGAATTGGCATCATTCAATCAAGCAAATTGATTCATTCTTAAATATTTACTCCAGGAATGACTACAGGGACTCCTATTCATGTTTTTGTACCAAACACAGCTCAAAGAGGACAAGTTAGTACCCCAAAAAAACTATGACTAATTCATCATATTGAGATCAATACTGGTTTGCACTTTGTACTTTGAGAGTCTTATGGGAAAAAAATAGAAATATTAAAAATCTTCTTAACGCTCAATACAAATGAGCAGGGGTAGGGGATATTTACCGTATTTTTACTTTTACTCTTAGAAGTAGATAAGTATCTTTGTTTATTTATGCTTCATTTTACGGTGTAACACTAGTATATATCACATTAATATCAATTCAAAATTCAGTTTCGCTATCATGCTATTTGTCGATTTGGCTTTTTTTACTCAGTGCACCTATTAAGAAAACTGATAATATTGTAGTTAACGTTGCAATGAGATCTAGAGATAGACCTGAAAGAACTTAATTAGAAGCAATTAAGAAGAATGATAATGGTTAACTTAAAAGAGGAGATGACCCATAATAAAACGAAATGGAAGAGTAAAATTCATGTAGCCGACCACAAACATTTGGGATAAAAGCTCTGTTGTTGTTATTGTTGTTGCTATCAATTTTTGGCTTATACCCCTTCTGATTCTTGATGCTATTTTCGATGAACCTTTGCAGGACTACACTGAAATGTCAAAAGCATATAGGCCTTCTCATGCAGATGCAACGTATGATTTTAAATATGGTTTGAGATCAGTAGAGGTATGTTCAATTCCTTTACCAGCAAATAGCTTTTACTTGAATTATTAATCTTACGGTTATTTAAGTAAGATGGAAATTGGCATTATAATGCAGGGAGGAGGAAGATCGTCTGCGAGAGAAACCATAGGAAGAGTAGCAGCTGGTGCTGTTGCAAAGAAAATTCTGCAGATAAAGTCAGGAACTGAAGTGAGACAATTAAGTGAATATATACTTGTAATCGAATATATTACATTCTATTGTTTTAGACAGTAAAAGTATCAAAAGTGCCAACATAGTTGATATATGCCAAAAGGTAAACAAATTATCAACTTTTGGACATGAAGCTATAAAAAGATCGAACAAGCAAACATTTTTTTTTGAGAAACCCATGAATTTCATTTTCAAAAATTTGCGCGACAACGCCTCTGTTCAATCTTGTTTTATATAATAGGTCTATCTCAGTATGCTATGTGTATAACAATTTATGGATACATGTGGAAACCCATGAATTTCATTTTCCAAAATTTGCACGACAATGCCTCTGTTCAATCTTGTTTTATATAATAGGTCTATCTCAGTATGCTATGTGTATAACTATTTATTGATACTTATCAGATCCTGGCATATGTTTCTCAAGTGCATAAAGTTGTACTTCCTGAAGGAATGGTGGATAATGAAACCGTAACCTATGATCAGGTATCCAAATGCATGCATCCTCTAAAACCTGTAAGGGCTTTAGTTTCTTCTTTTATTTCTGGTAAGAATAATTTCTATTGATATCGTCCAGGTAGAAAGTAATATGGTTCGGTGCCCAAATGCCGAGTATGCTCAGAAGATGATCGATGCTGTTGATGCTGTTCGTGTACAAGGAGACTCAGTGGGTGGTGTTGTTACTTGCATTGCAAGAAATGTCCCGCGGGTGAGGATTACAAACACAAGCTCCGAACTACACTATAAGATTTAGATACTTCACCTCATAAACTATGTTATCAGCACTAACACCTTTTGAAGTTCAAACAACATTGTTTCTCACATTTGGTTGAGATGTCATACGGTAATGATGAGAAAATAATAAACACGCTATGAGTTGAGAGAAAAAGTAGGATTGTGTGCGTAAATGCTAATAAAGTAATTTAAGGAGCTATATATAAATGTCTAGACCACCGTAATACAAGGGATGTATCTTTCAATTTTACAGTAGAATATATCTAGAGAATGGATAGTTCATGGTGAATGTGCAAGCTATAATTTGTAATGTTTGTTACTGTAAACCGTAGAATAACATAACTAAGGTTCACAAACCTAATAGATCCAAGTCATTTAACAAGTTGATTATTTTATTGTATGGTCAATATATGCACTAGTACTATTACAAATTAGCAACAGGAATATGCTACAAAATTTGAAACCATGATGTGTATTGTTACAAATTTTCATGTTTTCAGATATTACCGTTATATCTGACTCCACTTATTTTCTAATTAACTTTATTAATATAAATCGTGCAATTGTCATGTTGGCATATATTATATCAGGGGCTTGGTTCTCCAGTGTTTGATAAGCTTGAAGCTAATCTGGCAAAGGCTGTCTTATCACTTCCTGCAAGCATAGGATTTGAATTCGGCAGTGGATTTGCAGGTAAAACAAATTAAGGCGCATAAATGAGAACATACTTATATTTAAAGATCAAATATATCAAGAATTTAATCATTATGACTGGTAGCTGATGCCAATCTCTGTAGGTACATTTTTGATGGGGAGTGAGCATAATGATGAGTTCTACACTGACCCAAGTGGAAGCATTCGAACCAGAACAAACCGTTCAGGGGGCATTCAGGTCGAATTCTATTAAGAATTAATGTTAGTTTGATATATATTTTTACTTCACATATTTCAAAATGAGTTCAAACCTCATCATTATGAAATTTCAAATACCTGTATTTGCTCCCTCATTCCGTCTTTCAATATGATCTCCGTGTTAAGAATTAACGTTAGGTTGAATACATTGCAGTTCGCAACATACAATTTAATTTTTGGTGAAGTCTTTTTCTGTTTTCGGATTTTGTATTAAATTCGTTAAGATGAAAGATTTGGTTTCTCTTATCCCTCATTATTGGATATTTCTGGCTTAATTCTACGTTTAAACTCTTTTCCTCTAAAATTTGGTTTTCTTTTTGTAGGGAGGTATATCTAATGGGGAAATCATACACATGAGAGTAGC
This sequence comes from Asparagus officinalis, assembly GCF_001876935.1. Taxonomy (NCBI): domain Eukaryota; kingdom Viridiplantae; phylum Streptophyta; class Magnoliopsida; order Asparagales; family Asparagaceae; genus Asparagus; species Asparagus officinalis. The sequence goes on from NC_033796.1 coordinate 7,149,297, forward strand.
TTTTAAGCCAACCCCTACAATTTGTGTAAGCTTATTTTTTATGCACAATATGATTCCTCCATTATCAAATAGTTTTCTTATAGATAGTAATTCAATTATAGATAAGAAAGCGAATTCACCACTGGGGTATCTTTATATTATAATTTTAATCTTCAGAACTGAATTTGACAATCGATTGATTTTTATTTTTATTTTGTTACAGAAGAAGCAGAAAACAGTGACCAGGGATGGTCATGAGACTGAACTTATAGTAAGGGGCCGTCATGATCCCTGTGTTGCCCCAAGAGGTTGATCTCCAATTCCAAATAATTTGCTTTCCAATCAATTTTTTTGTTAATTAGTTTGATTAGTTTTAATTGATATCAACTTACTATTTATGATGCAGCTGTTCCAGTGGTAGAATCAATGGTAGCATTAGTTTTGGTGGATCAATTGATGGCGCATTTAGCTCAATGTGAGATGCTGCCAATAAATCCTGACCTCCAACAACATGTTAGTGTACCCTCAAATGGATCATTATCAATGTCTCAGGTTGCTTAGGGTTGGTTAATTTTGTTTTATGAGTGACAATGAATAAGAATAAACTTCTACCTGTAAGTTGAACATTCTTCTTGTGGACGGAAACCTAAGATGTCTTATGCAGTTAGTCTTCTTCTAAATCCACTTTAAATATGTCTAGTTGGATTTGAATCTAAATAGCTAAAACTATATTGGAATGTTTTTACTACAGTAAAGCTTTGTCGTAGTGATGGTTGATTAATCGTTTCTAGTGATATTGCTTATCAAATACAATTGATTGACCTCTGAAAAGAACATGGATATTAGAAGCCAAAACAAATTAGTAAGCATACAGTAAGTCAACTTTTATGCAATCCTGATTACACATTCATGGGGCTTATTCAAACAAACAATCTAAAATTCTGGGTGGAACACAACCCAAAAAAGTCAAGTCAAAGCATGAGCGCGTCCTTCATGCAATCAACCCCAAAGAATGTGTAGGTACAATATAAAAGGAGAAATGCCCCTCGAGGAAAAATTTCCCCCTCATTTTTGCTGCCACAAAAAGGAAAAAAAAAGGTTTTCGATAGAATAACAGCAGAAAGGAACGTATTGCCCTAAAGAAAAGACACCGAATATTACTCAAAGAAAGATGGGTAGAGCTCTGGGCGATTTTTGGTGCATGATACCCCTTCTTGCTGTACAGAGATAGAATCTCTTATGCTCGTGTTTGTACAGAGATACAAGCAAAATTTGAGCCACCACAATCTCTAAAAATTAAAGGTCCTAGTGGCAGAGAATTTGACTAGAGGGTGGAACATGAGTGGCTACCTCCTAGGTGTACTCATTTGTAAGGTATTTGGGCATAAACTTGATAAATGCATTTAAAAGAAAGGCACTGAAAAGGCCTGGGTTCCTAAGGTCTTGCCTGTGGGAATTGGTGCTGACGTAGCCAACAATGTAGATAAGAGCCCACCTCTTGAGGATTCTACTGATTGGTAACATGTTAGGAGTAGGAATTTTTTTGTGTCTAAATCTATTGAGGGGAGGTCTGATTCTCATGTGAGTCACAGTCCTCCTGTGACTTCTGGGGTTGTTATTAATAATGTTTTGACACCTCTTTCTGTCCATGATGATAATGGGATTTATATATTTGTTGATCTCTCTCAAAAAGCTGCGTATAATAAGAAAAAGTGCCCACATTCTTCCATCTAACTCAAATGTCAGGGGTAGATGAATGTAAAGGGCAGAAGTAGTTCATCCCAACCTGGATGAAAGCTTTTGGATGCTGGAATATTAAAGGCCTTAACCACCCTAATAAGCGGAAAGAGGTTAAGAATTTTCTTAATGTACATAATATTTCTCTTTTTGATCTTTTAGAAACAAAAATATAATCTACTCTTGCTTTTGTTGTTGCCAATAAGTGTGCTCCTAACTGGAGTTTCTTGCATAATTTTGATAATGATGTGCATGGTAGAATTATGGTACTCTGGGATGCTTCAATCATAAATGTTCAACGCCTGCTTATTAACTCTCAGCTGATCCATTGTCTTGTTGAGGATAGGAGCACCTCATCTTCTTTCCTTGCTTCATTCATTTATGGTTACAATCAAGTCAACCAAAGAACCAGCCTTTTGGAAAAATCTTAGGTCCATTGGATCTTCTGCCATGGGTTGTGCTAGGTGATTTTAACTGTCTCTTTGATATTGAGGAGAGAATCCAAGGGAGAAGTGTCTCTAGAAATGAGCTCCTGGAACTGCAAGGATTTATCAGTGATGCTAAACTGATAGATATGAAGTTTAAAGGGTGTTTCCATACTTGATCTAACAAACAGGTGTTTTGCAAACTTGATAGAGTCTTGGTTAATGATTCCTGGCTTGATTTCTTTTCATACTCCTGTTAATATGAGATCATCTTTTAAATACTTTAACTTTTGGAGTGAGCACCCCAAATTTAAAGGGGTTGTTTGTTATGCTTGGAGGAAGCAGATACAAGGTTCACCTATGTTTAGAGTTGTGCATAAACTAAAGTTAGTTAAAGCTCAGCTAAAAAGCTTCGATGCTCAATTCTTTGGAGGGATCTCTGGTAGAGTCAAAAAAGGCTAGAGAGGCCTTATTTCAGGCTCAGATTGATATCTATAATGATCCAACAAATGCTAGTTTGATTGCACATGAAAGTGATGTTATGGAACAATTTCTCCTAATTCTCAAACATGAATCTATGTTTCTCCAACAAAAAGCTAGAGTGAATTAGCTAAACCTTGGTGATAGCAATTTTGCTTTCTTCCATGCCTCTATCAAGCAAAAAAGAATGAGGAATTATATTCTATCTATTTCTAACTCTTAGGGGGTCCAGCTTACAAAGCGGTAGGATATTCAGGAAGAATTGGTGAGTATGCTATGGTAATATTCTGTGTATGGATACCCCTTGCCAACCTCCTCTGATGTCAATATTGTCAAGAGGCCCTCTTATCAATGGTGCCAACGCATTAAGTTTTGTAGGCCAGTTTTTTACAACTGAAATCAAAGTTGCCATGTTTCAAATCAATGTGAAAAAAAGTCCAGGACGTGATGGATTCACTTCAAAATTCTATAAGGACTCTTGAGATATAATTGGAGCTGATATTGTCTATGTAGTTGGTGACTTCTTCAGGTATGGCATAATGCTTAAATCTTTGAACTCTACATCTATTGCTCTTGTCCCTAAGTCTCGTTGTCCCAATAATGCATCTCATTATAGACCTATTACATGTTGCAATATTATGCACAAATGTATTTCAAATGTGCTAACTAATAGACTCAAAAGAGTGATGACCTATCTTGTGAGTGAAAACCAAGGGGCCTTTATTAAAAATAGAAGCATTGTTCATAATGTTCTGATGGCCCACGAACTGGTTCACATGTATGGGAGAAAGAACATTTCTCCTAGGTGTACCTTAAAATTTGATCTGCGAAGAGCGTATGACTCTGTCAATTGACAATTTATTGCTGATGTGATTTAGGGTCTGAAATTTCCTCTTAAATTCATCAATTGGATCATGGAGCGTGTGAAAACTGTATCTTACACCATTTTGGTAAATGGCCAACCTAGTAAATTATTCCAGGGAAAAAAGGCATAAGACAAGGGGATCTTATCTCCACCTACCTTTTTATCATTGTGATGAAGTATCTCAGTAGGAGCTTATCTGACTTGGGGGAAGTGAAAGATTTTCATTTTCATTCTAAATGTAGGAAAAATAAGATCACCCACCTTTGCTTTACTGATGACATGATGCTATTTTGTAAAGGGGATATAAGCCCTATTGAGCAACCTTCTTTAAGACTCTCTCACTTCTCTCAAGTATTTGGGCTCTGTGTAAACTTGTCTAAGAATCAAGTGTTTTTGGAAGGGTATCTAGTATTATCAGAAATCTGATCTTGCAACACTTGGACTTCGCTGAAGGGGTTCTCCTCGTAAAATACTTGGACATTCCTCTTTCATCCAAAGGGCTCCCTCTACTGATTGTGCTTTACTGATTGAGAGAATTCTCTCTAAAGTTAAAAGCTGGACTTAAAGTTAAACGCTGGACTGCCAGTATACTAGCAGATTGCAACTTATGAATCTATCATTTATAGTATGCATGCTTATTTGGGGAGCATATTCCTCTTGCCTAAGGGGGTAATACATGTAGTGGAACAATTGTGCACGGATTACTTATGAACTGGGTCTTATTTTCAACACATCAAAGCAAAAGAGGCCTGGACTCAGGTATGCAAAACTAAAACTCGTGGGGCACTTGGTCTTCAGCATTTATTTTCTTTGAATAAATATTTGGTTGTGAATACTCTCTGGGTGAGATGGGTGCATGATTACTATATCATAGAGAGTTCTTTGTGGGATATATTGATATAAAACCTCATTTCCCTTGGGTTTTTAAGAGAATTTTTAAGCTGAGACGTTGTTATGTATATCTTATAGCAGTGGTTATTTATATTGGACCGGGCCTAACCCAGAGTTTAGCTCCTCTGCAACGTATCAAGTAATCCTAGGTGAAATTGAGAAAAAACAGTGGGCTCATGTTGTGTGTGGAATGGATACTCTATTCCTAAAACATATTTTTGCAGCTTGGTTGGCCTGTCATGATAGATTGCCTACAAAAATCAGGTTGCAACATATTAGGGTGCTAGAAGATAAACTCATGTGCTCTATGTGGTGTGATTATTGAAAGCAGAGACCATTTATTCTTTCAGTGTAGCTTCAGTCTACAACTGTGGGGGCTGGTGATAGCTTTTCTGCAGGAAACTAAGCCTCCCTATAGGTGGCAAGACATCTTACCTTGGGCGATCTCAGCTTGAAAGGGGAGCAACTGCATCAGGGGAATCAAGAGGGCTACGGTTGCTGCATGCGTATATCACACTTGGAATGCTAGAAATATGCTGATTTTGCAGAAAAAATTGTTTTGCTTAGAAGAAATATATTAGCAAGTCGTTTTTGAAGTTAAAATTCAATGTGCTAAAGTGGTGAGGATGAAAAATACTGCTACTAATAGGAAGTGGTGCAAGACAATGTGTATTTACCCTGTTTTTGAGTCTGTAAAGAGTTTATGATACTGTCTGTTTTCAGTCTGTACATGGCACATAAAGATACACTTGCATAAGTTTTTTTTTTCTTTTTTTCTTTATGGTTCTTTGTTTGTTTTCCTCTTTTACTAAGTTTTGAGTCCTGTCCTATGTTATGTGAAGGACTCTGAGTCAGTGTTATCAGTTATCAATGTGCAATGCAGTACGCAAGGTCTCTTCACACGTACATGCGCAAGGTGCAATATGATGCTCGTGCCTAAGTGAAGCGAGGCACACAACAGACACATAGTTCTTCAAGATGGTTATCAAACGTGAAAGAGCATGTTTTTATATATTCACATAAAAATATGTCAAGATAAATAGTATCTACTATGGAAATCACAAAATAAGGTCTCAATCTCTTATGCTAACACATCCAACGTAGAGCGAAGTTCATAAAATCAAAAGTCAAATCAAGACTAATATTGAAGCGAACTTATGGTCCTCAATTGAGCTACTATATCGGCCTAACGGTTTTATGTTGCTTTTTGGGATATGAGTCGTCGAGTATAAAGGCCCGATTGAAATGTTAAAGAACAATAGTATATAATGCAGCATGCACCCTACGTGAAGCATAGGTCACTTGTGATGCGCAAAAGGCGTTGTTGCATCAGATGCAGGGCGTTTCACTCCGCATCGTAGGGCGTATAAGGCGCAATGAGGCGCGCGCCTTTGAAAACAGTGCTCTGAGTGTACAGAGAGTATGTTCTCCTTCTTTGCTACATTTTGGTAATGGAAAATCTGCTTTCTTACCTAAAAACAGCATAAAGGAATGCTTCATATAAAACTGACTAATTCAGAGCAGCAATATAAAGAATATAGAATAATGGAGGAATGTTAAGGCGGAACAAAGAGGTATTCCTCATCTGCACTGAACATGACCTCTATTTGAACTTCTAAATTCACATGCTAGTTTGACAACAAAATTTTCAAATGTAACAAATATGTTTGGGCTAATTCACAGGTATTTCTGGTAAATTGAAACTTACATCAACTTACAAATTGGATACCCTTCACGGGAGTCTACAAAAGGAAAAAAATTTAGAACATATGTTCCTCTTAGTGCAGATCCTCTTCAATCTTCTGTAAATAACCCAGCATTAACTCCAGACTTTTATCATCTGAAATAGATTAGGAAAAACTTTAGCTAGCTTTTACCAACACGAAACTGTAAACAGACTTCTGAAATTTTGCTAGTTTATATAAGACCAACAGTTCAGATGTGAAGAGTGAAATAGGGCAGCCACAGCAATTAACTTCAAAATTATGTTGCCCTTTTACCAACTGAATAATATTAGGGTCAGTTGTGGATAGACCCCTTTACCATCGCCCAATTGCAAATAGGCTCCTTGTAGTTCTATTCTCGTGGGTAGATCTACTGTTTTATCGCCCAATTGCGGATAAACACCCCGAGTGAATATTCTTTTGACTCATACACTCAGGAGATCAAAAGAAAATATTTGCCTTTCTTTGAGGATAAACAAATAAAAAAAATTCACACGGAGGACTATCTGCAACAATAGAACTACGATGGTCAATCCACAATTGGACCACAGTACAAGAGGGCTCTCTGCAATTAACCCATATTTTCAGACCAGATCTCTTTGTTCAGCAATTATTTAAAAGAAAAGGCAGAGATGATAAAAAGAAACATACCAAGCCTGGGGACAGTGTGGCCCTTGGGGTGGCGGATAATAGTAGGATCGACAAATTCTTCTACAAGGGCTTCTCCGTGCTTCCTTAAAAAATCATTGTCACCTAAAACCAGAAAGAGTAGATTTATTGATCAATAAAATGATGATTAACGGCAGACATGTATGTTGATCCAAAAGACAGAAGGTACAAGAAGATAATTTTCAATTTCTATGTTGGAACGATATAAAAGTTCAGGTGATGCAGTTGAACATCCTAATTTATCATGAAAGTTTGAGGCCTTTGGGCATTGTTATTGTTAGAGCATGGTAAGTATGACTGTTAACCATCAATCCTTTCTACTTAATTCCACGTGATAATGCAAATCAACATATTGGATAAGATTGTGTATAGAGATAAAAAATATAAGCTTGCACAGAATTATCTTAATATAAAGAAAAAGGCAACTTTCAAATATTTTGCTCAAATGACCAAATAATAATAATTAGATGGTCTGATTAGAACTCTGAATTGATAGTGAAAGTTTCCCGATTGTTATTGGTAAGGACTATGTATACCCACAAATGAAAACAAGAGTAACCATAATAGAGCACTGTGAAGATATACTCGTAGATTTTTCTCATTCACACGAAGTCAGTCACTCACTTCTAATTCCATGAACTTAAAACATTTCTAGGTTAACATTGCAAGTCATTTAAATTGACATGTAGCCATAAACTACACATGATGCATTGCTAAAGTTGAAGGACAATAAGTGGATTGGAAAACAGGAAAATTAGAAATTGACAGTCTCACCTATAATAAATGAACCTTAAATACTTTGATCACATTGCCACAGTGCAACTTCGACACATAAAATGCATATATCTATATTATGGCTAAATAGTAATGTAGAATTCATTCAATTATGTTAATAGCTAGCATATGTATCCATTAAGTCTGAAAGAATAGGTTTTGTTTTCTTTTCATATTTTTACTTCCAAGAGTTCATAAAGATCAAGGCTTTCTCCTTCTTTGCCTGCCAAATTTAATTTAACTGGGTCCTGCTTCGGTGAGGAAATAGGTTATCTGATCTATCAAAGATAATGAACATAGATGTCACTATTTTTTTATTTATGTGAATTGGTGGAGTTTGTTAATAAAGAAACATTAAGAATGTGAAATTAGACTTTCCCCTTATTTGATTGTTTAATATGTTTCTTGGACAAGAGTGATAGCATTTGCTTTCAAGGTCAGATCGGTATTATTGTTGCTGAAGAGTACCTTTTGCTATGCCATTTCGGGTTCGATGAAGAACTGATAAACCTGAAATTGAATCTTATTTTTGATGAGTTATGCAAATATTGACTTGCATTTTGGTATATGTTCTATTTTGGCAATTGATAACAATTTGTACTTGACCTAGAATATTATTTGCATCTTGAATATTTCTGTCTTGTTCCCTAGGTACATAACTATTCACTTGGTATCTGTAAAGTGTGATATTTTGCTTTGCCATATCTGATTCAAGAAAAGAGAAATGAATTAGTGCTTGCTTCTTTAAGTTTTAATTCTTTTTGCTGGCTTATGACTTAAACAATGGATACTTGATGAGGAGTGATGCAAAATGTCAGTTTGCATCTTGGTACATGTATTCCCCCGCGCCCCCAAGTACATTATTCTTCATTTAGTGTGTGAACAGTCAGGTACTTAAAAAGGAGGCAGTGGTATCTGATTTAAACCATTTGAACGTCTTTTAGTTTGTCAAATGATGGTTGGATATAGTATCCACGACATTGAAATGAGCTTTAATAAACGGGTTATTCGGGTTATATGGGTCGGGTAACCCGTTTAATAAACGGGTTGGATCGCATTGACCCATTTATTAAACAGGTTGGGTCGGGTCGGGTCACACTTACCCGACCCGTTTGCCACCCCTAGGTGGAGGGTGGGGTGGGGGGATTCATGTGAAAATCGTGCAAAGTTAAAGGGTTTTGTGATATTCCTATGTGAATATGGGTCAAAATCTCACTTCCTTGAATGATCAAGAAAAGATTAATCTGACTTTTCAAAAATGTTGTGCATTTGACTTAAATAAACAAGTAGCCAAATATAATGAGAGAAACAATGAAAATACCGATGAAATGGACCGAAGGGCATTTGATCTCCGACGAATAGGCTTTTTTGGCCACCTCCGGATTCTGAAACTTTGCTCCACCGATTATTATCAAGTATTTCATCTTCGGCACCTTTGTAAGCGCCAATCCCTATTTTACGTTAAAAAACCCAATAAAAACAATTATTAATTGCAAAAGGTAAGAGTAAATTGATAATGGCGTCTAGTTCCCAAAACAGAGGATCTTATTCATATCTATTTTTTCCATAAGAATAGAAATAAATCCCTTTTTCAAAGAATTTTCCGCTACTGACCTTTTCTTGAAGTCCGGGCAACGCCGCCGACAGAATTGCTCCCTGCTCATTTCATCCACACATTAATAAATAATAAAAATTCAATCAAGTACATTAAATTAATCAACTAATCAATGGAAAAATACCTGAGAGAAACCCATCAAACCATCAAAAGGACCCTCTTTAATCATCAGATCCTCAATGTACTGCAGGCACTCATCGAAATTCCTATACTCCAAAAACTCCTAAAAAAAGCCCCAAAACGTCGAATCAAATTTTTTCAAAACAAAAAAAAACAAGGAAAACGGGGTTTTTTCCCACCATTATTAGCCTCTTAAATAGTTAACCTTAGTCCTTTAGACCATTACAATTGATATTGGGTCCAAATTAATCCTCCCCAATATCAAGATATGAGTATTGGTCCTGGAGGACTTAACAGCAATTTCAAAGGAATAAGGGGCTAATTCAAAATATTAAAATCTTATTAAGGTACAAATAACCAGAAAATAAAAAAACAGGGGTACAGAGGTAATTAGGGCTACCTTGTCAAATTGGAACCACTCGTAGTACGGAGGGTCGAAGATGCCGTCAACGTCGGACTTCCCCTCGGCGGGAAACGGCGCATCGGCGAAGACAAGATCGAACCGGGCGGTGACCTGATCCGGCCACTTGCCGAGAATTTGCTTCTTCATAATCTCGCCGCTCGTTCGGAACCCGTGGAGGCAGAGGACTCTCGGCCTGCGTCCCGTCACCACCGGTGAGCTCTCCTTACGGTCCTCCGCCAGGCTCCCCATATTTTTTTTTTCAATTGGTTTATTGGGCTCCGTTAATGTGGGAAGATGTCCGAAGGTCGTTTTATAAGGAGAGGTGGGGGTTGGTGTTCTGGTGGGCCGCAGGAACCGTTTAGTAGAGTAAATATGAAAGGCACTTCCGTCACCGCGTTCGCGGGTGTTAATATTTGCACGTGGCTGGCACGGTGGAAACGTTGACGAGGATGGAGATCTCGGAATCAGGTATCCGTCACCAACAGCGGATATTAGTTCGCCATCCAAAATCTACGTGACTCGTTTCGATTTCGTGGAGTTTGATAGGAAACCAAAGATTTTTATTTTTACTAGTTGAGATGCACGTGCATGTATTGCACGTGGTTGGATATCATTATTATTTAAATTGATAAAAGTAGAATAAAAAAATTTTAAATTGATCTTCAACTCAATAATCTCTCTCTCAAATGAAATATTACCATTGTTTCCTTCAATCCAGATTGTGATCATGTGATCTACTATTTGTGAGTTATAAACACATTAATCTAGTACAATATCTATATTTATTAGTATCTTGAAGTCTTCAACGATGAGTTATCATTCAATTCGCAAAGGAATTCTGTATATGAATTTACTTGCAACATGTCTTTAAATTTTTTAGTTGTGGTTTGACTCATATTCACGTTAACTTTTAGCTATGATTTTACTCATATTTATATTATCAACTATTCTCAATCAATTTTATAGCTTATTTTCTATATTACAGAAGTAAAACTGAAAGTATAAAGAATTATTTTCTTGCGAAATTAGAACAGGAAGATTATGATATATTTCGTCATGTACTCTAAATATAATTTTTCTTCTTCTTTGGTGTAAGGTCTCTATCAAATCATCTTACCACAAACGATGTGAATTAAAAATGTTGTTATAACTCACTTACTTATGATAATTGTATTGTATATGGAACATATAACTCATTTAGAATATCCACATCTGCTAAGTGGGTTTTAATATTGTGTGAGCAACATGTTAGATGTTCGTATTCAAAATTTTTATCTCTATAAAAGATACAACAATTTAGGGTGCATAGCTTATATATAGTAAAGATTATATTGATCCATAAAGATTTTTTCCTAATAACGATATTACTACAACGATATTATTATTCAGTATTAAATCAATTTTATTATATAAGATTATATGGCCCTTTTAAAAAATTATAAAGTATATATATATATGGAAATCTCGATGATTATAATCAGTAGTTGGGTTTCACAAAATAGATTAACTTTACATTATAGTTTGCTATTTTTAGTATTGTTAGCAATGACATTACATTTCCTCTTTATCTTACTATTCACGCTTTTTTGTGTCAGTTCTCTCTTGCTAATTACTCAACTGGTTTATAATATTAGAGGTTAGAATATTCTCTTCTGTTTAAGTGTTGACATGATTTTCTTAAAAAATATATACACATAGTAGCAATAGCATATATTTCAGTTCAACTCAAACATTGGCTTAAAATTATTTAGAGTGAGGTCCTTTCTACGCGAGAATAGTGATATAGTGATTACACAATCCAAAAATCAAAGAAGAAATTCTACAAAGGAAAAGCAATTTAATATGTCAAATTAACAACTAATTTATAAAATACACATGAGCAGTGCAGATAGATATAGAAAGTAAGGTATATATCTTTATAAAAATTTTATAGTGAGTAACCGACTATAATCATCCTAATTTAAGCATAAATAACTATTATTTTAGTTACTAATTTGATACACGTAACTATGTAATAAATCTCAAGCAAAAAGTAGGAATTCAGATTGTATTATTTTATAGGTAAATAAATAAATGTTATTAGAGCTCATATTTATATTAAATTTAAAAGTAATAATTTAAATTATTAAGCGTCAAATATTAGCTAATGTGACAAAGTAAGGAAATCTATTGCCTATATACATATATAGTCAATCAATCAAATATATTATAATTTATGATGACCATAATCAAAATTATATGGTGGGTTCATATTAAATATAATGTATAAAAAATAGAACATTAAACTCAAAATCTTTTTAACCACTATACAGATTGTTTGAAATTTTTTGCATATATAAACTATATTCTAGGAATAGTGATGTGCACACTTAACTATAGCCTAATAATCTTAAGAACAACTTACTCTTCAATATAATCATTAATTAACTTATCTATGCATTACACTAAAAACATAATAAAAATTTAGAAAACTACAAAATAAACACTTTCAAAAGTTTTAAAAATTATTTAAAAAACCCTAAAATTTTGCAATACAAATACACAGAACTATTAAACATTACATTGAAATTAAGGAATTACAAAAAAATATTAAAAATTTTCAAACTTTGGAGGGGTAATTTGCAATGTACTAAACTTTAAGGGTGTTTTTGTAATTTTTAAATCTAATAGATTTTCAATTAGTTATGTTCTTTTTAAAAAAGTTAAGGATAATATTGACCATGAATATTTTTACTAAACCTATTATTTTAAAGGGTGTATGATATTTTTTACAAAATTTTAATTTATTGGAGGTTGTTAGTAATTTTGCATATTCATTTTAGTGTCTATAGGTTAGAAATTCTCATGGTTTCTTTTATAAATTATGAATTTTGAGGGTTTTTTGTAATTTTTTAAACTTATAGGCATTTTCTATACATTATAAATTGTTTAAAGACTATTTATAATTCTTATGCTTTAAAATTTACTAATGGGTTTGAAATTCTCAGGGTGTTTGTGTAAATTTTAAATTTTAAGAGTTTGTTTGTAATTTTTAAAACTTTAAGGGTGTTTTCTATAAATTATAAATTATATAGGGATATTTATAATTCCTAGATTTTCAATGTACTATTAAGTTGGAAATTATTAGGATTTTTGTAAATTTTACAATAATGAGGGTTGTATTTTATAAGTTGTAAAAAAAAATTCAGAGTGTTTATTTCAAATTTCATAAATTTTCGGGGGGTGTTTGTGTTATTTGTAAGTTTTTAGTGTGTTTATTGGTTTAAAATTCTCAAGGTATTTTTTATAAATTTTGAATTTTTAGGGGTTTTCAAAATTTATAAAATATTTTCTCCAAAGTCAAAAAAAACTTTCTGTTTCTAGCTAGCATATATTTTTCAGATTTTTCACTAAATTGAAGTTAGAAAACTATTTATAATTTTCAAGATGTTTTAATAAAAATTAAATTTGTAGGGGTGTTTTTGCAATTTAAAAAACTTAAAAATATATATTTATTAAGTCCAAAAACTTTTAAGTGCTAGGTAGATAGCATATGTTTTTTAGGTTTCTCTTCGAACTAAAATAGGTAAGTGATTTGAATTATATCAAACATATCTCTTTTATCCAATAACATGTTAAGTCGCATTATGAATATGATAAATCATTTAGTTATCAATTCATAGAAGATAGGATAATTAGAATAAATTAGGATTTTTCCACACAATTCCTTTCTCTGTGAAATTAGTATGAGAAATGGATTGTAGATATTTGGACTAAATAAAAAGCAATATCCCCAATAAATGCAATCTCAAGTTTCAATCCAGTTTTAAGCCAACTAGTATAATGCACGTGCATTGCACGTGAACATATTTTTTTTTCTTGATTTTTGATAATCAAAATTTTGCAAACTTCGTTCAAAACTAATAAGATAAAATTTTACAAACTTCGTTCAAAACTAATAAGATAAAAATTTGTGAACATATATGATAAAAGTAAAAGATAAGGGAAGAAATGTTTTAACATACCAATCCATTTTTATAATAGTATTAGATATTAGATAAAGATATTGACTATGATGTATTTGCTTAGAATGTGGGCGTCGCATGTGTTTAAATAAAATCATATCATAATTTTGCATAACGAATCCAAAACTACGGAAATATATATTCAAAGTCAAAAATGACCCTCAATTGCTTCGAATAAACAACATAACAGGTCAATTCTCTTCAAAAAAAAAGTTATATTTTATTTTTATTACGATGTACACAACAACATGGTGCTTTTCTAGTACTCCCAGTGGATGATACAAATTTCATTAAAAGTCCGCTTTAAAATGAGAGTGAACTATAATAAACCATTTTAAAATAAAGCAAATCACAACTAAGTAAAGTTTATGAAGCCTTTGTTTTCTTCGCGATGGGGTTCTTTCTTGGACGTTGAGTGTTCATATGGAGCCATGCTGTAGATTAATCTAAGGAAAGAACTTCAAGCACGTGAAAGGAAAATGACAACTGTAATACCACAACAAAGGGTATTGTATATAAACTAAAGGGGGAGAAAACGCAACGCATTAGTATGAACCTTGGCTGCCATTGCCATCTCAAAATTCTGGCAACCATCTTCCCTGCTTCCATTTTTTTTACAAGGTTCGTAGAATTTTTTACAAGATAGAATCAATTATTTAAATGCTAAAAAAACTTAGTCTTTTCAAATACTCCCATTAACACTCTAGAATTAGAGGATATCGAATACTTCGACTTTTCTTTTTGTCTCCGAACAATTTTTCAAAACAGCCCCATTTAATTTTTTTTTTATTTTTAAAATCGATCCTTTTTTTATTTACCAAAACCGACCCGTTTTTTGATTAGCAGCCTAATCACCCTCCTAAACAGTCGGGGTTGCCAACCCCGACTATTTAGGAGGATGTTAAACCATAATTAGAAACCTTAAACCCTAAAAATTTATGTCCTAAATAGTCGGGGTTGGCAACCCCGACTGTTTAGGAAGGTGATTAGGCTGCTAATCAAAAAAACGGGTCGGTTTTGGTAAATAAAAAAAATTGGGTCGATTTTAAAAATAAAAAATTTAAATGAGGTTGTTTTGAAAAAAATTTCTTTTGTCTCCACATCGGGAAGTCAACTACCTATCGGATTCAATCAATAGATGCATAAATGAAAAAGTTAAAATTCTTATAATTACAGATAAGTGTCAAAATCCAAGTTAAAGTGTTGCAAACATGGGTGTGTAGGGTCGAAAAATTGGGATTGATTGAATTTCTTATTTTAAGAAATAAGTTCGATCACTTAGTACGAAACCCTTACAATCACTCGCTCTATCTCTCGATTACAGATAAAGAGAAGATTAATTCAACTTCTCTTTTGTTTTACGTGGGTTCTTGGTGGCGAAAGGATGCTTCCATCGATGCTCGAGTCGAGATTGCCTCCCGTTGACGATCAAAACAAGATCACAAGAGTGACTTCTGCGGTTGATCGATGATCCCTGCGCAGTAGCTGAAGATCGAAGCTCTCAAGTCTCAGATCCAAAAGTCCAAAAATGCCAAAAGTATCCAAAAGTCCCCTCTTCGTAGCTGCTCATGGCCAATGGCTATTTATAGGTTTTGTAGCACGTAACGGATGTGCTAGAATTGTGGGTAGAGGGCGTAACTGCCTCCTACATTTCCGCCCACGCCGTTTACTAGGGCGTAACGTGCTCTTGAAGTTTAGCCCACGTGGTTGACTAAGTCTTTGGAGCCGTTATAGCTGGATTTTATGTGGAAAACGATTCTCGTCTTTGATTGAGACGAGGTTCGTTAGGTTGGACGAGCCTCGATACGCAGCGAAGTTCGTCTTACAAGGCAAGCTTTGCAGTATGCGAGCTTCTTCTGACAAACTTTGTCTTCACCGACTTCGTCTGACAAACTTCGTCTGACGAACTTCGTCTTCACTAACGAACATCGTCTTCGATAGCTAGGTCTAACTGCATAACAAATCTTGTGAATTTCCGAACCTCGTCTTCACTGATGAGCTTGAGTCTAATGATGAGCTTTGTCTTCACTGACGAGCCTCATCTTTAGACGATGAACTGTGAACCTCGTTTCCAATGACGAACTTCGCTTTTGATGTTAGGCTTCGCTGCGTGGCGAGCTTCAACTTTGATGTCGAACTTCACTGCTGTGACATCCCTGTGTCGACTCAAAAGGCTGTGTTAATTGGTTCCTCCTATCTAAGACGACTCGCCTAGAGTCCGCTCGACCCAGTCGACCAGTCAACTCGTCGTTTCTTCATGTCGACCCGAAAGGCGGTGTTAATCAGCTTCGTTGCCTTGTCGAGCCTCGCCTTTCTATGAGTTCAAATTTGAATTCCAATTGAACTTCGACGTCCATCTTGGCTGATGAGGTTCGTTATAATGAGTTGCGACCCTCGTCTGTCTCTTGGCAAAAAATTTTAAAGTGCCTACAGGGTGGCTGTGAGCTGGACCAGTTTAGGTGCATCACCCGACCTTCCTGATTCAAGATCGGGTTAGGTCTAACTTGGGCCCACGAGGGTTAGAGTGGGCCGGACCGCTTTTCTTATTCCGGTTCTCGGATCGGACCCAACGTAGCCTACAATCCACCTAGAGGCGAGCCGGGTCGGGCCTGGGCCATGGCCCATCAGCTGTGAGTCTACCCATCAGTTTTTTTTCAAAATTTTCATTTTTTCATTCTAAACTATATTAACTTTGTATTCTTTTTAAGCAAAGAAATATTTACTAACTATATTAACTTTGTATTCTTTTTTAGCAAAGAAATATTTACTGATGGGGGAAGTTAATATATAATTAAACTTTGTATTAAGAAAAAAAAATGAAAAAAATATAATTATAAATATTTACTTTTTACGCAAAAAAAATGAGCCTCAAACAATCAGATATTCCATCGAAGTTAATATAGTTTAGAATGAAAATTTTGAAAATACAAAGTGACTTCCCCTCGGTTTTAATTATATATTAACTTTGTATTCTACATGACTCAGAAGCCAACATGCTCTCTGCAACACTCTTCTATCACTTCCCGGATATTACAGAGATATCCTCTTCTGTACCGAAGTGACTTCCCCTCCAGTCCCTAGCCGACATTTTTTCAAGCGATGGATGACTCAGAAGTCAACGTGCTCTATGCAAACACTCTTCTATCACTTCCTGGATATTATAGGGACATCCTCTCCCATACTGAAGTGACTTACCATCCAGTCGCCAGCCGACATCAGTCAAGCGAGGGATGACTCAACTATCAGCATACACTTCGTCACTGCCTTCCTGTGCATGGCTGAAGTGACCAATACACCCCTCCTACCATAATATAAATAGGTAGAATCCTAACTTGGTAGGGGGCTGGTTGGTAAGAATTGAACTCTCTACACTTAGAGAAAAGTTCTCCCCTCCTCTCAGAAAAATACTTTACAATAAGAGAGGCAAGCTCACAAAGAGCTCCTCCTACTCTCTAAGCTCTTACACACAAGAGCATCCCCAGCGTTTAAGGACCTCACCGGTTCTTGGGAAATTCCCTTAAGCTCCACTCAAGCTCACCAGCTGATTTGACCGTCGGAGGTACCACGGAGGAACCGACCCCCGCTCCTCACGGGTTTTCTTCTGGTCTGTGCAGTATGATCAGATACCATAATTCAAGAACCAGACATAAAGTAGAGGAGAAGTCATCTCTCTCTCTCTCTCTCACCAATC
>NC_033796.1:7166685-7172524 GCF_001876935.1 Asparagus officinalis
CTATCGGTTGTTCGACCTACTAGACGAGCGTCAACACACTTCATTAACTTTTTTCATGTAGCCATTATAAATGTTATTAGGAAGAGAGAATGATTATCTCTTTGGATTTTTATTTAGAAATGAATAATATCTCATATATTACAAAAAATAATTTCTAAATTGACTCATGTTTCAGCTACTTCTGGCTCTTAAAAATAGAAAAAAATTTAGAAAATAGAGATGCGACATAAGTGTCACTTTAGCATTTAAAAAACTATTAGAAATAGCTCTTTTAGAGAAATAAACATACCTTTTTATTTGAAAGTAATAGAAATGACTTTTGTTTTCTTTACTTTTGCTACATGATGACTATTTTACCCAAAAAATAAGCAGGCCCTAAATAGCCTCAAAATCAATTATGCAATCACAAACCGGGTAAAACCAATCCAAACCTGAACCGTCTTAAACTCCTATCCGATTTAGGATTAAGGGTGGAAGCGAACCAAATATTTAATAAACAATTCGGTTAATATTCGTCCAGATATTCGGTCATATTCAATCCGACAGTTCATTTAATACCAAATGAATATTTTTTAGTATTCAGCTTATAAACAAATAGAGTTTAACTAAAGGTAAATTCAATTAGCTGATTATTAACTATTCAATAACTTTTTATACGTTAATCATATTAATTAAACTCGTTGTAAATACCAATCAAAATTTTTTATTACTGACTTATACCCCATCTATAAATAGACATAGAGGGACTACGTTTTCACCGTCACTAGTTTCCACTTTGCCCCTCCAACCAAATACCTATTTCTCTCTCTCAGCTAGGGTTTCCTCCCTCCCCGCCGACGACGCCGTCCTCCCTCCCCGTCCCCGCGGCGACGCCCTCCTCCCTCTCCGACGACGCCCTCCTCCCTCCCCGCGACGACGCCCACTTCCCTCGATCTCTGCAGATCTTGGAGATTTTGTGCCGTGGTTCTCTGCTTTTCTCACTGGAAAGGTAAAAAAACCCTTTTGTTCACTGATTATATATTTTTTTTAGGATTTTCGAATTATTAGCGAACACATATCGAACGAAGCGAATTCGATTTTTTGTATTACTGTTGGATCCGGATTCGAATACGAGTAGGAATAGCACCATATAAACCGAACTCGAATCCAGGTCGGCATGCGATCCACTGCTATATTACAAAAATAGCAGCCCCCAAATCCCTGAAGAAGCCCACAGCTCCAAAAAGCCCTAGAGCCCCTTTTTACCTTTCTCTCGATCATCCAATCTCTATTGCAAATCCTCCACCCGCCAAATCTCTTTCCGATCATCCACAGTTGATCAGAAACGTGATCTCGTTGGAGAATAATCAAACCCTAACCCTAGCTATTGGCTGGTCAAATTGGAGGCTGCTCTTTGATTCAAAGGTGATCATATTCCTTGTTCAAGTTCTGTATTTTAATTTATATATCTATGTTTTATCGATGATTGAGGTTTTGTTGTTAAGGATCTGGTATTGTCTTTGTTCAATTGGGGATGCAACTAATTGATTCGAAGTTATCTATTTGTGGTATCGATTGATGCTTGTGACATCTGGAAACTTTAATTTGCCTTAAAAATACAATTTCCCCTTTGGTTTCGTTTGGATGTTGAAATTTCTTCTTGGGAACTTGGGGCATCGTTTTGTCCGCTTATATTCTTTAAGAAAATATATGAACTCTATCGGGGATTTGCCTTTGTTCTGGGGTTTTGTTCTCTTAATTTTTAAGAAAAAACTTACTTTTTCCAGATTTTTTTACTTTGGTGACTCTGTGTTGGCAAGTGTATATGTGTTGTTCATATCAATAATTAGGAAAACGGGAATAGGTGGTAAATATGCATGAAAGAGCTGAAATAGGCTATCTATTATTGAGTTTCTTTATTTTGGAGAGGGAAAAACGATTAAGGGGATTAGTTTACTGCTTCATTTACAAGTTATTATGCACGAATGTCGTTGAGCAAACATAAAGCTCAGTCTTTTTGATGCCGAGCAATTCTTTGATTCTAAATTAATAAATTTCCTAATGCAACACATGAGAGTCTTAAGAACTGACTGCCTTTTTATGTTTGTTTCTTTTTTGTAGGTACCGTTCCAGCGATGGCCGCACTCAAAGATCTCCTCCCTGCGCCCAAATCCACTTCCTCCTCTTTCTATGATCACACGAGAGACACATGGTTCAAAGAGCGCTACTCTTCATCTTCCTCCGACTCCTCTAAAACCCCAGCATTCAAACCCAATCCGGTCCCACCTTATGGCAAGCGGTCGGGCTTCATTCCAAGAAAGGTCGAAGACTACGGCGATGGTGGTGCCTTCCCAGAAATCCATGTTGCCCAATACCCTCTTGATATGGGCCGCAAGGACCAAAAACCGGGGTCTAAGATATTACCTTTGACAGTGGATTCCCAAGGGAAGGTAGCCTTTGATGCAATTGTCAAGCTAAATGAGAATGCATCAAAGATTGTTTACTCTCAGCACAAGGATTTGGTCCCTAAAGTAGTCTCTGAAGAAGAGCAACAATCCGAGGAGTTGCAGAAGGAGATTGAGGAATCAACCCAGAGGACAAAGGAAGCTTTGGAAAAGATTGTTAATGTTAAGCTGAGTGCAGCTCAGCCCAAAAATGTGCCGACCCAGTCGTCAGAGTCTAAGTTTATTAAATACAAGCCGTCACAACAATCTGCAGCATTTAATTCGGGTGCACAGGAGAGGATTATTCGTATGGTTGAAATGCCCGTGGACCCTTTAGAGCCACCTAAGTTCAAGCATAAGAGAGTTCCAAAGGCATCAGGGTCGCCTCCTGTGCCTGTTATGCATTCACCACCGAGGCCTGTAACCGTGAAAGATCAGCAAGACTGGAAGATCCCTCCGTGTATTTCTAATTGGAAGAATCCAAAGGGTTACACAATTCCTCTTGATAAGAGACTTGCCGCTGATGGGCGAGGGCTTCAGGAGGTGCAGATCAATGATAACTTTGCGAAGTTATCAGAAGCTCTGTATGTTGCGGAGCAGAAGGCTAGGGAGGCTGTCGCTATGAGATCAAAGGTTCAAAGGGAGTTGATGCTGAAAGAGAAGGACAGGAAGGAACAGGAGCTTCGTGCCTTGGCTCAGAAAGCGAGGTCTGAGAGGACTGGAATTGCACCAGCTCCTTCTGCTCCAGTCGCTGATAAGAATATGATAGATGATGATATGCCCGCTGATCGTCCAGAGCCTAGGAGGGAGACAAGGGAGGAGAGAGAGCAGAGAATGGAGCGTGATAAGCTTCGTGAGGAGAGGAGGAGGGAGAGGGAGAGGGAGAGGAGGTTGGAAGCAAGAGATGCTGCTATGGGAAAGAAGAGCAAGCTTACAAGGGACAGAGACCGAGATGTTAGTGAGAAGGTTGCTCTTGGGATGGCTAGCACTGGAGCAGGGCGAACCGGGGAGGTTATGTATGATCAAAGGCTCTTCAACCAGGAGAAGGGAATGGAGTCTGGATTTGCTGCTGATGATCAATACAACGTTTACGACAAGGGGCTGTTCACTGCCCAGCCTACTTTATCTACTCTGTATAGGCCTAAGAAAGATGCTGATTCTGATATGTATGGAGGTGCTGATGAACAACTGGAAAAGGTCATGAAGACTGAGAGGTTCAAGCCTGATAAGGGATTCACGGGGGCTTCAGATAGGCCCTCTGGCAGTAAGAGAGAGAGGCCGGTTGAGTTTGATAAGCAGGAGGAGAATGATCCATTCGGTTTAGAGCAGTTCTTGACAGAGGTGAAGAGAGGAAAGAAGGCTATGGATAAGATTGGTGGTGGAGGAACCATGAAAGCTAGCGGAGGGTCTTCAAGAGATGACTATGAAGGAGGTGGCTCGGGAAGGACCAGAATTGCCTTTGATAAAGGGCGTTAGAGGATGGACCAAGGAAGGACTCCTAGTTTATCACCTGGATTTTATTTTAAAACTGCTGTGGCAAAGGTCAGCTTCTAATTATATGTTCGTTCCAGTGTTGAATGTTTCTTCAAGGTGCTTTTATTTGCTATCTTATTAGAGACACGCTGTTTGTAAAGTAACTTTTTCGATGTTTGCATTTGGATGTGTTGGATTATTATGTGTTGGTATAATCATGACTCTGCTTTTTTGGTAGCTTCTTTAGTGATTCTTTTGATACTGGAGTATGAACTTCGAAAGTATTCTTTGTCAATTTCTCTTTCGTTGGATTGAACAAGATTATGTGCTCTTGTATCTTTACTTGCCCAACCCATTCATTGTAGCTAGCTACTCTTGAGTTTCTTTCAGAAGGGTATGATGCACCATCTTCTTCGGTAATTGCTTATGGGTATTGTGAGGGCTGCTACTTGTCATTGTGATTTCTTAAGGTATGGATGGTGTCGTCAAAACTATCCAAACAGAAAAACAAATAAACTCCCATGGTTGTCAATATATTTTGCATCTACACCGCTCATAGTCACTAGCTTTGCTTAAACTGTCCATCTAGAGAAAAGAAGAGGGCACTGTTCACTCTCTTTTTATCGATAACTTATTTTCCGATTTCTGAAGTTTGTTATGGTAGTAATTAGTAAATCTTTATGTTGCTGTCACGCGTCTATAAAATTTTAGTTTATTTTTGGGGCTAAATATGTTGTAGCCAAGTGCAAGTGGGACGGTATAGGAGCCATACTGGGTCAATCACTGTGCTATAAGTTTCTGTCTAGTTCATAGTTAATGAAAGCGTGCACCAGCCAGTTAGAAAGCACTCAGCCCCATCCCGTAGTACGACAGAAGGGTTTCAGATGAATCAGGTTGGAGGTGTATCTGTGTAGATAATGATTTTTGAAGTGAGTTTCACGGTGTCGCTATAGATAATTGATTCAACATGTTTCTTATAAATAAAAGGGTTACAGGGGTGCTGAGTAAGATGAAAGGATAGCCTTTTAGTCATTAGATACAAGTTCTCCTCTAGCGAGGTTTCTCTTCTGTGGCGGTGCCGATATATCAAGGGTTGCTAAAATATTTTGGTATTCAGGTCGAGGTTTCATAAAGAAATCTGCTTCGTCTTCCCCTCGTCATCTCTCTTCTCCAAGTTCTTCAAACAACATGGGCCCTCACAATTTACATGTTCGGTACCATTATTCCTTGATACACCCTCTCTCCAGATATACAACATGGGCCCTCACAATTTACATGTTCAGTACCATTATTCCTTGATACACCCTCTCTCCAGATATTTCCACTTATCTCTAACTGATCGAAAGCCTCTCAATAATATACCAACACTATCAGACCACTGGAATTTGAACAAGCGCTCGAAGAACAGATAGCTTGATTCTTCACGTCAGATGCTGAAATAATCAGAAGACCATGATATGATAATTATTGCGTATGGCTGCTCACACTTAGGGCGTCCACAAGTGCTCTTTATTTCTCTTGGTATAGACTGGTCCTATCAAAATTGAAACCTTCTTTCTTGGAGTACAGATTTTATCAGAACTTTCAACATTCAAGGTGCGCCAAACCCCCCAATCTTATCACCTTCCTCGTTTAGCGGGTTGCTCTTCTCTGTGTGCTGATTTCTTCTGTCATTAAAATGACAAGGATACAGCCTATTTTTTCTCCCCCAAGAAATAAAATTCTCCCATTCAGAATTACGAGCAATGGCACAACTTGTGTTGAGCATTGCGAAGACCAGAAGATTTGTGTATGAGGTTGTCAGTTGTCGCCACTGAGGCTTTATTTAGCAGGAAAGAGTATGATAGGTCACAGAAGTGAAGTATGTTCCAGGATCAAACTGTAACTGTTGAAGTGTTGAGTATAAATTTCATCAGAACGCCTCGAAACATCGGCCATTGAAC
>NC_033796.1:7172534-7175942 GCF_001876935.1 Asparagus officinalis
GCAGGCGTTGATGAACAAAAAGCTAATGCTTAAGTAGTGATCCTGGTTATAAACGCAAAAGTAAGAAAAGAGAAAGGAAAGCGAGGCTAATAAAATACAGTCATAGACAATACCATGATGTTAAAGTCCTCGTTTTGGGCCCTCAAGTTTTTTAGTCAACCCTTATCGATTCATCAAATATGAGGCTTCTTTACATTAGAAGTGAGTGTATGCTTTGGTTTGAGGACAAGTCTGGGAGAGACTTGACTCGCGGATACTCCAGTCATATTGTGTTAGATGCGCCCTTTAGTCATGTAATAAGATGCACCAGAGTACCGCATTGAATTAGTTCCAGACAGCGAGTGGAAGCCGACGAGGAAAATGCAGGAGTTAGCCAATGATGCTGAAATATACCCTGATCTTTCTGTATCTGGATGTTGGTTACTTGTTTGAGGACAAGAACAAAACTCAAATAAATTCATCTTATTACAACGTCTCCAGATTCTCTGCAGCAGAACACTGTATGGTTGCTTGTTGGATCTCTGTGCGTTGGTACCAGCGAGCTTTTCTTTATTTTCATGAGCAAACAGGGCTGTTTCATTCTTCTTTTACATTCAAGAAAAGTCCCTTGAAGAAGATAACCAGTAATCGTATCTGTATCATTTGTCTCATCGGGCACATGTTCAAACATTTCATCATTCTCTCATCATTAATCTTCTCCAAGTTCTTCAAATAGCACTCAGGCTGCCGCAGTCACAAGTCCATTCTTGAAACCTGCAAAGTATCTTGGAAGGTTCTTGTCATAGGTGAGAGAGTATCATAATTTTGAGGCTGAATGGCACCTAAATACCCCCATTGTTTCACCATCTTTGCACTTTAATATCCGAGGTTATAAAACTTTATTACCCTAAGTTATAATTTTTTTTGGAACATTAGTACCTTCTGTTAGTTTTCTTGGGAATATTTTTAGGAAGTTGTCTTGACAACTAACTGAAGGTATTAAGACGCTATTTTATTATGACTTTGGGTATCAAAGTACTACTTTCTTACATATTAAAATGCTACTCCTTATAACTTAGAATATTTAAGTGTAAATATGGTGAAGCAATAGGGTATTTAAGTGTCAGTTTTTTTTACAACTCAGGGTATAAAAGGGTTATTTATTTGTTTATTTTTACAATTTAGGGTATCAAAGTGCTAATTTTTACAACTTGGGGTATTTAAGTGTAAAGATGATGAAATGATAGGGTATTTAATTGCCATTTAGCCTAATTTTCACTGTTGATAGACCCTAAGTTATAATTTTTTTTTGGAACATTAGTACCTTCTGTTACTTTTCTTGGGAATATTCTTAGGAAGTTGTCTTGACAACTAACTGAATGTATTAAGGCGCTACTTTCTTATAACTTTGGGTATCAAAGTACTACTTTCTTACATATTAAAATGCTACTCCTTATAACTAAGAATATTTAAGTGTAAATGTGGTGAAACAATAGGGTATTTAAGTGTCAGTTTTTTTACAACTCAGGGTATAAAAGGGTTAATATTTATTTGTTTATTTTTATAACTTAGGGTATCAAAGTGTTAATTTTTACAACTTGGGGTATTTAAGTGTGAAGGTGATGAAATGATAGGGTATTTAATTGCCATTTAGCCTAATTTTCACCGTTGATAGACCCTCTCCAGATATTCCCAGCATTATCCACAGAATTGGATTGGGAAGACTACAGCATGGGAGAGTTTTCGCTACATTGGACCACAGAGAAATCAAGCGAGTGCCAAAGGAATAGATGCCTGCTGCTGACAGTGGGCGTAAACAATTTTTATTTATTTCTCTCGGCCCGGAGACTGGTCCTATGGTTTTAAGTATGAACAATTTTTCACTTTAGCCCTTTTAAAAATTTTTATTATTAAAATCGACCCTTTTTTCTTTTATTTACCAAAACCGACCCGATTTCTTGATTAGCGGCTTAATCACATTCCTAATTAGTCGGGGTTGCCAACCCCGACTATTTAGGAGGGTCTTAAACCCTAATTAGAAGCCTTAAACCCTAAAAAATAATATCCTAAATAGTCGGGGTTGGCAACCCCGACTAATTAGGAATGTGATTAAGCCGCTAATCAAGAAATCGGGTCGGTTTTGATAAATAAAAGAAAAAAGGGTCGAAGAAAGGAAAATGACTTAAGGACCCAAAATATGAGACCAAGGGAGGGGACAAGTAAGGTGTCTCATCCCTATTGCATAATGAGTTGGCATAGCCAACTCATTATGCAATAGGGATGAGACATCTCACCTGTCCCCTCCCTTGCTCCCATATTTTGGGTCCCCGTAGCAACACTCGAGTAGGAAATGTTATGGTAGGAAAGTCCTGGTTAAATACCAAACGGTTACTTTTGGAGTACGGATTTTATCAGAACACCTCGAAACATGGGCCATGGAGGTATCCAACCTGTCTCCTACTACTCTTCAGGTCAGAAAGCCCGGCACCATGCAGGTGTCCATGAACAGGAGCTAGCGGAAAAAAGAAAAGGTCAAAAAAAAGTTTATTAACAGCTAATGTTTTAAGCACTGATCCCAATTATAAAGGAAAAAAAAAAGTAAGCAAAGAAAAAGGAAACTTAGGCTAATAGAGAACCTCATGATTAAATTCAAAGGCACCATCATGTTTAAAGTCCCTCATTCTGGGCCCTCAGTTTGTTTATAGTCAATGGTGATCGACTCATCAGATACCCCCAGCCCATATATTTCCTTTGGCTCTTTATTAATGATTCACGCCGCAATATCTCCGTAGCTAAAGCACATTTGCTGTCTTCATTGTCTTCCCAAAGAATCAAACCATATACATTTCTAATTCCTTCCCTCTTCTTCCAAAACTAGAGTTTAATCGAACAAACTTATATATTGTACACACTGGAACACAATCATATGTTTATTATGTATGACACGAGGGGTTTTTTTTTCCTTTAAATCAAAAAAAAAAAAATCATGCGGTACAATAATTAGCTTAGCTTGAGACCTCTTCCAGCAACTTGTATCTCCTGACTCTACCTCTAAACGCTTGCCTTGGCCCCCCCAGTCTCGGTGAAATCTCCTCCGATCTCATCCTCTCGTTTGCATCCGATGCCGGCCTCTCCGACAATCTTCGCTTCTTGATGGGCTTATTGAGTTGCAAAGAGAAGGACCCTCGTTGCACGTTGATTCCCGTACCTCCCTTAGTCAAGAAGGAAGAAGGAGAGTTTGATTTGCTGTTATTACCTTGCGCTAAATATTTTCCTCCTCCCTCTCTTAGGCACCAGTCGCATGCTCCGTAGTTCTCAACCTTCGGGTAGAGAACACTACAATATCTAACTCAGTGCCAAGTGTACGTGTCAGAACAATCCAAAACGAATTTCGAAATTGGCATTCGATTCAGTAACCTTACTTGTGTT
>NC_033796.1:7175973-7193175 GCF_001876935.1 Asparagus officinalis
CACATGCAACAGATGGACGAGGAGGAGGAGGATGGCGATGAAGATGGTGTAGCTTCTTTGTCTTCCATCTTTTATCAAATCGTGTGTGATGGCTTGTTGTTGTTGGTTAAGATAGAAGGAGAGGAGGAGAGAGAGAGAGAGAGAGAGAGAGAGAGAGAGAGAGAGAGAGAGATTATAGGACGGAAATAGAGGAAAGGGATAGGTTGAAGACTTTTGCAAAATGCAACTTAGAATAAATAAATGCAAAATGAGATAGCTTTAAGATATGTAAATATTAGAGTTAATTGCACGTAGACTCCCTTCTAGCTTGATAGGGGGTTTGAGAGAAAAATATCACTAGTAGAAATCTGAGCATCCTAGACAGAATTTTTTCCTTCCAGAATGTGAGCATTCTAGACAGATTTTATTAACTATTTTTAATTATTTGTGGTCCCCGCTATTCTAGACGGAATTTC
The DNA here is from genome assembly GCF_001876935.1 of Asparagus officinalis. Classification (NCBI taxonomy): domain Eukaryota; kingdom Viridiplantae; phylum Streptophyta; class Magnoliopsida; order Asparagales; family Asparagaceae; genus Asparagus; species Asparagus officinalis. The sequence goes on from NC_033796.1 coordinate 7,176,429, forward strand.
TATCTATGGTAGGTTCCTAGATGGAAAGTGACCCAAAAATTAAAAATATTAATTTTCATTTTCTCGGCATGAGCGGGCTTCAAAATTCCAATTCTCGCGGCTCGAAATATTTCCCCCTTATTTATCAAAAACTTGTTAGGATTGTGTCTTTGATTTTTTGTATAAATTCATGAGAATTAGATAGGGTTGGAGATCTATCATGATTAGGAGATTGAGTCTCATCATGATTAGGAGTTTGAATCCAGATTCGGATCCTCTCCGCTACAAAAAAATAGTGGAGGGACCACTACATAATCATAATCATTGATTATCTAGTTGATGGTTGTGATTTTTTCTTTTAGTGCAAATTAGGAATGAGTGAAATACACGGGGGTATGGTAAATATTAGATTTAGATTGTATCATAATCGCCCACTAAATAATCAATGATTGAGATTAAAAGTAGCGGTCTCTTCACTACTTTTATGTAGTGGAGAGGATCCAAATCCTTTGAATCCTATTCTAATTAGGAAGTTAGGTCAAAGATAGAGTTTTGGTTTCCCTATATATATTCTTCCATTGTTGGAGGAAAAACCAAGCAGAGAGAACCAATATTCTTGTAATCTAGAGTTAGCAAAGGGCGTAACCTGATTCAAGAATATTGTGCGAGAGGCGGGAGTTTCGCAATCTTTATCCGTGCAAAAAATTACATCATTAGGAGATGGTTTCACAGTCTTTATCTGTTCAAAAGATTGTAAGGAGAGGGCTTTGGAGATAATATCAGAGTTGATTATGTATTTAAGGTTGAGAGATTGAGAGACGAGAGTTGAGTGGTTCCTCTTGTAGTTATCTCTGATACATAGTGGATTTCTCGTATTATTGCCCGTGAACGTAGGTCAAAGTTGGTCAACCAAACCACATAAATCTCGGCGTTCTTTCTTCTTGATTGTGATCATTTTCTTTATTATTGATTGTGGTTGGCTTCCGAGTTGCGCAGATTGTAGTAGATAGGGAGACTAAAATTTTCCAACAAGTGGTATCATAGCTATGTTGATGGATCCGGGAGCGAGTTCGCAAGATAGAAGATGACGTTGTGCAAGATTGAATATCAACGTTACAAGAATCAAGAAGAAAAAAAAGAAAAAGAAAAAGAAGGCCGAGTGGCGGTAAGAGCGAGGTTCAAGGGTTCATGAGATCTCCGTAATCGAGGATACAACAATCAGCAGCGACAAGAGAACTTAACTGCAGGTGATTGCATAGTGGTGACGTCGCAAGCGGTTCTCAGGCGTGTGAGAATTCTAGATTTAGTCCGCGATAGGGATAAGTTCGTAGGTTTCTGGTTCCGTGCATGAGAAGGAAAGGAGTTGTTGGGGATCTCGTGTTAGGTCATATTTTGGTGTTTGGTGTTTTGCATTCACGTGGGTGTTGAGCACGTGAGCTGTTCACGTGAAATAAGAAGTTGGATTATTTGTGTGGATTTTCGTGCAAAAGAAAAATGACAGGTGAAATCAATAGCAGCAGAAGAAGTTCACGTGATAGGATCGGGTGTGCATCTCTTTTGCTATTTGTCGTTTGGTTGGTTGGATTTATCTTAAATCCAAATCAAACGGTCTAGAATTATTGGTGAGTAGATGGCTAAATCAATGGTGGATTTTGGCGATCTAGAAGTCGATTCCTAAGTTTTGGAGTGCTCCAAACACGATGGGAGAGTTTGATTTTTTAGTTTTTATTCAGATTAGTTAGAAAGTGCTGAAAAGTTCTGATGGTGGTACCCAGACAGATCTGATGACAGATAGAGAAAACGAGTATGCGACGGATGAGACTTGTGTAGAGAATCAGACATGATTCTAGCAATAGAGTTGTCAGCATATAATTATTCGGAGTTATTGCAGGAGCAGGAGTTAGTAGGTGTGTATACTCGAGGTAGACAGTGCCATATTAGGTGGAGCTTACAAGCAGGAACGACTGAATGATACACATGCTGATGGAGATGGTAACATTAGACTTGAAGACGATGAGCGCTCATATTCAGTCCAAGTCAAGTGATAGAGGAGATAGCGGCATCCGGCTCGTAGTGTGGAGTAGGAGAGGTGCACCGAACTACGTAAGTAGAGGGCTATTGTTAGGCTTAAGTTGGGAGGACAAGCAAGGTTGATTTGCGTTTCGCAGTCGTTGTCCGTTCAAAAAATTGTAAATAGAGGGCTTTGGAGATAATATGAGAGTTGATTATGTATGTGAGGTTGAGAGATTGAGAGACGAGAGTTGAGTGGTTCTAATTATAGTTCTCCCTGATACATAATCGATTTATCGTATTGTTGCCCGTGGACGTAGGTCGAAGTTGGTCGACCGAACTACGTAAATCTCGGTGTTCTTTCTTCTTGATTGTGAGCATTTTATTTATTCTTGATTGTGGTTGGCTTCCGAGTTGCGCAGATTATAATAGGTGGGGAGACTAAATTCCCCAACAAAACTCTCTCAAAATTTTCATCCCCCTCTCTCTAAAACTTCCAAACCTTGAGCTTCCCTCCTCTCCATCGCCGGCCGCATCCCCACCTTCATCGACAGCGTCTACGTCGGCAACGACACCAACCCTGTTCGAACCCGTTGCGGGACACCACTTCTTCGACGGCGACGGGATCGCCAGGCTCCTCCTGTTCTACGCCAGGGGCCTCTTCGGCTTGGGCTTGGTCGACCCCTCGCACGGGACTGGCGTCGCCAACGCCGGCCTCATCTACTTCAGTGACCGCATGCTGGTGATGTCAGAGGACGAACTCCCGTACCAAGTCTGCATACAGGCTCCAGCGACCTCGGGACCGTCGGGGGGTACGATTTCGATGGGCAGCTTAGCTCCGCCATGATCGCTCACCCGAAGCTCGACCCTGTTTCCAAGGAGCTGTTCGCCTTGATTTTGGGTTTATTACTGTGTAAGTTCTTTGCCTATTTGTTAATTTAGGAGTTGCAAGCTGACTATTTGATAGAATGTCTCTTAGTAATTCAATTTGATTTCTAGGTTTATCAACTTGTTTCTTTTAGTTGTATAATACCTTTCTATTGTATAACTACCTCTTTTAATATAGAATTACAATCACTCACAGTTATTTATGTGTATTCATAAAAAAAAATGTCTCGTGTTATCTTAAAATTTACACATTTCCGCGTTCTCAAGGAAATTGCTACCACATTTCCGCAGAAGGGATTGAAATCAGTAGCAGGTGGTTGTTTGAATGGCTAAATTCTCAGTCCGTGCAGGCATTTTCTATGTCCTTTCCTGTTCCAATCAGGAACATCTTAACGTGTACAATATAGTCTGAATTTCTCATAAATATATTTACTAATAGTCAGCATTAGCTATATTTTTTTGAACACAATCACTTGTTCGTATTTTGGTCAAGTAAATTGCATGCTTCTGACAATGTTGTTCGTGAATCCGTATGCCAGCAAATCTTGAAGGCTTAGTGCAGAAAGGATCCTTGTTGGAGGATAAGTTGAGCAAGGCTTTGTCAGTCTCAAGTGTGTACTTGATAACTCAGAGTTCAGAGATGTAGATATGGTTATGGAGGTTATTAGCATCCAAGCTTCTCTAGACCTAATTGAGTGACATATAACATAACTAGACACAAATATCCAAAGTGATGCATTGAGCACAAATATATGCAGCCAGCTTGATAATTGCAGTTATTATGGGCTGAAATATAGTCTATTTGTGTTCTTTGCATCCCATTTTGTTTTGCTATTTGTGTTCTTTACATCTCATTTTCTAGTATAAGATAAGACTTGTTTGTCAGCCCATGTTTCTGGATGTTTCGAGCTCTTTATTGCTATTTGTGCTCTTTATAGCTTTTTGTAACACTTATATGAATGGCAGCATTCATATAAGTGTCTCTTAAAATTTACAAATGAGAGTTTAATTCTTCTATTTGATTTTCTGAGAAATTAACTTAGACGAAATAAACTATGACCATATAGAAGATATGTGATCTATCTGTACTCTTGAACAAACATGTATATGACTATTAGCTTGCAAATGATTATTTGACTAAAAATTAAAAATCAGAAAGAAAAATGTTACGTTAAGAGATTTATTGGAATTTTCCATGGCTTGTGTAAATCATAGGATAATTATTTGAAATATATACTAACATAGTTTTAGCTATACTTATAAGAATGTGTAATTGAAGGTTGACATGGGACATAGGTTGCTGATGAAACTCTTAAAGGAGAGGCAACACGGTGAAGTTCCAGCATAGAAAGGCTCTTGAAGATGTGCCACGAGCACCTCCCTGTCGCCCCCTTCTTCGACTCCACCGCTGCCGTCAATGTTAAGGTTTACAATGCTAGAGATTCTCGAGAAGGAGATGCAGATGAGTCATGCAATTGTACTCACTTTTCATAATAATTTACAATTTTTGTTATTGTACTGATTTTTTATTTCGATATTGGCGAACATTAAATTGTATGCTATCTTTTTTCTAATTGTTAGGAGAATTACACTGATACTTGTACTTTCGATTTTTGTGACATTCAATAATATACTTATTTTTTATAAAGTTTTACAATTTGTATTATTGTTGAGGAGAATTGTATTCGAGTCTATAATCAGATATTGTTGATAATCAAGTGGATTAGTGTGGTCGTATAGGAGCAAATATTATATATATATATATAATACTACATCCTAGACAGAAATTTCGGAATTTACGTTTAGGATCCTAGACGGAAATTCCGTTTAGGATGAATATCCTAGATGGAATTTATGTCTAGGATACATCTTAAACAGAATTTCCATCTAGGATTATCCTAGACGATTGTTTTTTTGTCTAGAAATATTCTAGATGGTATTTTGTTCCGTCTAGGATGCATTTCTATCTAGGATGGTTTTTCTAAACAAAATTCTGTCTAGAATGACACATTCTCGACAGAAACTTACTAGACCAACATCCTAGACGGAATTCTGTCTAGGATGATCAATTTAGACGAAAATTTGGCTATTCTAGATAAAAAAAATTCCGTCTAGAATACTTTGTTTTTTTACTAGTGTATCCAAGTGCATCTACGTCCATGACACTAAATATGCACCATGAATGTCAGTTCTTGGATCATTGGATTTCGGGGTTCGTACACAAATTCAATGGTTGACATTCTTTGATTACATATTTAATGTCAAGGATCGTCTCTATTGAATATATACTTTCTCAATTTGAAGAGGCAATGTGCGTGTGAGATGAGATGAAATGAGGTAGAGGGATGAACATCTCTTTTAATTTTCATGCATGTTTGGTCGGAAAAAAGGGGGGGGGGGGGGGGGTTAGTCACCTAGAAATTAAAATTGGAACTGGGATAATATGTGAGATAAATTTTTAAAGTGTTAGCCACATAGAACTAAAACTAGAACAAAATTTTACAGTGTTAGTTAAGTAGAACTCTAACAAAACTAGAATTGGATAATGATATAAAACTATCCCCTTTTTTATTTTTCTATACAAAAATGAGAGTTCTAGTCTCTCAAATTATTCCAAATTTTAGTTTGGAACTAGGTGGTAAAAAACTAGAACTCATGTTTATTTTGTTGTTTTTTTATTTTTTATATTTATTTTTTTTTCTTTACTTCTTTCCTACTATGGTTATCACCATCATTAGACCATTATTATAATAATAATGTCAATATCTTATAGTCTAACCAAAATTTATTTAATTAATAGTAAAGAACATTCTTGTAAGTAATTATCAATAAATAATAAATAATAGTAAGTTTAAAATACATAAATAGTATTTATGTATTCAAAATGCATACATATATATTTCATGATTATAAAAAGTTATCGCATGTTATTTTATCAAAATATCCTGTTTTACAAAATTGTTCCTATTTATCCCACTAAAATATCCCACTAGTGACAAATTATTCCACTTTAACAATTATCCAATTTTGCATGAAAATGTTCCAATTGACTAACACCCCCTAAGATAAGGAAATCCTCCAAAATTTGGGGAATTCTTCTTTGTCTAATTCTCTTTCATTTTTTTATTGTCTCTTAATTCACCTCACATTACCAAAAATGGTTTTTAGTTTTGTCCCTTCTCTCTTGCCAAACCATGTCTTAGTATTGTTGCTTACTACCCTATTGTTTCACTACTGCAGATAGACCTCTTGAGTTAAGATTTTTAGACTCTTTTATCCTGAGATAAACTCCCAATTTTAGCTGATGGACAAAGATTTCAACGGCCATCGCACGAACGTTGGCACACAGGATTAGCATTTCAAGAAGGGAATCCATTAGCCCTTTTATTTGCACGGAAGTAGTTATGAAATAACTGCAGGAAAAAAAGTATGAGCTATTTCTGATACTTTTGAGAAGAAAAATATGTTTGCTTCTCTGGAAAAGTTACTTCCAGTACTTTCTTTAAAGCTAACACGACACATACATGTCATCTTTACTTCTTGAATCTTTTTCCTCTCCTCAAAGCTCGAAAATAGATAGCTAAAATTGAGTCAATTTAGGAATAAAAGTTTTCTTATTCTACTCCATAATAAATCTAATTTATTGGTTACTTCTACCACTGGCTATCAACTAAACGGTCCCAAAAAGAAAAAACTTTTTTGTTTCGCCGGTAAGGTGACAATGACGTGTATTCTAACAGCCATAAATTTTTTTTTTATATATATATCATAAAAGAATTGATTCTGTCAGATCTTGTAGTAACCTGACAATTATGAGCTCTCAAGTAAAATCAAACCGCAACCACCGGACAGCACACGGGACGACGTGATGTAAGGATTGACGAGAATATGTGGCCAGGATAAGCTCTGCGTTATCACAGGGTAAACATGAGACAATATGTCATGCCACCGTTCCCGATTGATTTTGGTACGATTCTATCCTAATTTAAGGATTAACAGAGGAAACACTTGTTCTGTGGTTGATGGCATATCTGCTATCAAAATAAACAATATTAGTTTAACTGAAAATAAATGAGTTATGAAAAAACAGGCCTGAACGGGAGGGGGGGGGGGAGGGGGGGGAGGGAGGGGGGGGGGGGACGGGTATGCAGCAGTGATCACATAGCCTAGGAGATAAGAGACCCGCCTAGTCGCCAACTATGAGCGTAGTAAATGATCCGTCCCCCCTAGCGGTAAAAGCCCCCGGAAACGCGCCTCTCTACTCGCGGCGCGAGTAGGGCAGAGCTTTCTGCTTCAGAATGAAGAATGATTGCCCAAGAAATAATCCTCAAAGAAAATATGTAGCCGAAAATCTTTCAGTACTAAGAGTAGCTAGAAAGAGGAAGAGGGAGGCTAGAAATCTTTGTGAATTCTCTGTGTGTTTTCCCGAATGAACTCTGCCTCCTATAATAGCTCAGTGAACGCACGTAACCGATGCTGAAATCTCCCGTCGCGTTGGCGTCAAATCGACGGGCGCGTTTACATAATAAAATGCTGCGGTTACATAATAAATGCTGCCAGTTACAAAAATAAAAGCTTGGAGAAGCAAACGCCGACGTGAGCGGTGGCGGGCGTGGCGTGGCGCGCGCGTCGTGTCGTGGCGAGGCGAGGCGAAGGCCGGGAGGCGAGGCGTGGCGTGCGTACGCGCGCGGCGTGTGTGGAGAAAAGACACAAACACTAATAGCGCCCAAAACATACTCCATCAGCCGCATAGGGAAGTGAACCATTATAAACAGCTTGAACTTCTCTTGCAACTTCCAAATGTGGGACTATTCAGCAACTTGCCTTTTCCTTACAGAAAATGCCTAAAGCAGTCCCCGCCGCAAAAGGCAATATTGACAAACAACTTAGTAAAACTATATACGTATATAAATATATATACTACTATCAGTATAGTATATTATATATATATATATAGTATATATATATATATATATACTAGTAATATATGTAATATATAGTAGTAATAATTAGTATATATATATAATAGCTACGGTTGGCAACATTTTGTATCGTGAAATTCGGGAAAAGGTAGCTTTCCGGCTTTGGAACCTGTTCCTTAGTGAGTTTGTCGGGCCACGCTGAGGGACATAAAATGGACTAAAGGCCCTTGATTAGGCCTTTGAATCAGGTTGATTGACAAAAAACACACACAGATCAACCTTCATCTATTGAGCAAAGCGGGTTGAGCGTTAAAGAAAGCCATGCTCACAATAAACGACTCATGAGAGTTTCTAGGGTTAGTTTAGTCCAGCCCCCGCGCAACCGCGGCGGCCATCACGATTCCTCTCACGTAGGTAAGTCTCAAAGGTACTACACTGTTTATTTAATACCGCCCCAATAATACAGTGAGTTGACTTAATAAGAGCTAAAACGTCAGGGCCTAACCAAGCTGTAACTCATCAGGAGCATCGTGCATAATAGAGAAGCGGGTAAGTTAGCTCACCTAGGCATAAGTGGATATATGAAATATATATAGTATGGGTCACCGGCTCCACCCGAGCTCATCAACTAGTCCAGCTTGTTTCTACCACATATGAACCGACAGTTTGGACTAACGTCTCGCAATAAGGGGTTGTGGGTTTCCAACTGTCATCGGGCTTGTTTCTGTTTTGAATCTTAATGGACTTAACGCCCGATCTCCCTGGAATGAATCCAGGGATACACTCCTGGATAAATCACTTAGTCAAAGGGTCAGCAATATTTTTCTCAGACTTTACATAAATCCAAGATCACCAACTTTGCCTAACAGCCATGTACAGACTATATCTTATTTTGAGATATGTTATTTTTTTACTTTACATGTACATTGGCTCTTAGGAAGATCTATGAGTAGATCTAGAATCAGAATGAATGGAAATGTGGAGGAAAAGGTTTAGGGACCGAAAGGAATGTTCGAGTAGCATAAGCATCCTTTTAACCGACTTGCGCGGACTCTCCTGAGCAAGTAGTAGTCATAGTGCATCAATTCAGATTCCATAGGCTGCTCCTGCATTAACTGTTTGCTTACATGGATTTCCAGGACTACAGGCAGCACCACCAAAAAAGAAATAACATGAGCCAAGAATGTTGACATTTACACTGTTGGAGATCATGTGACGCCAATTGGGCGTCACTCATACTTCAATGGGCATCAGGTATCCAGTGTGACAGTTAAATTCAAATAGTCAAACTGTCCCTTTTAAAGTATTTAAATACTCTTCTAACGGCAACCAATGATCCTGGTTAGGTTACCTGGTATAGGCGCGACTCAATCTCTAACAGCGACGTAAGCTATATCGGTCTAGTCGCGGTTGATATGTATAAAAGCGGATCCAATCATTTGGAATATTTCAAATTGAGAGACAGGTTCACCTTCATTTTTCTGCAAGGGTATTAGAAGAATCACCTATGGTGTGGAAACAGATCTTTAAAGTTATGAAACGGTTGAATTGATCACATTTCTATACTGTTGGAAGAACACGACCCAAGGATAACTTCCTCTAGTGTCTCTAGTGATTTTCACTTCGGCAAGTATCATATCGGGCAAGACCTAAGTCTTTCATAAAAATTGTTTGGAGAGATAATGCCTTAACTTTCAAGATTAGTCAACGAGTAGTTCCAAAAGATAAAGGATACTCATCACTTGCGCCTCCCGGCCACCGACCGCGCCCCCGGCCACATAGAGACATAGGATCAACATAGTCATTGTATCACCTTTTGAATAAACACATTTGTCGCTGTTCGATTCACCGTGATCCAATATGTGCAAATGAACTTTGTAAATTCTGGTGCCATTGTTTAGGAGCTTGTTTGACATACAGAGATTTAACACAGTTTACAGACGTTTGTTTTCCTGACCTTTTAATGAGCCGTTTCAGGTTGGTCGCATATAAATTCTCTTCATCTAGATCACCCCATTCAGCGAAGCCAGTCTTGACATCATCTGATGTATGATCATTTGTGATAGCACGAAATGGCTAAAACGGAATTCTGATAGTAGAAATTACGGCTACAGAGAATACGGTCTCAAAGCTAACATGGCCCTTTTTCGAGTATAGGCCTTTAAGCTAGCTAATCTAGCTTAATTATCTATGAAGCCATCAGCTCTGACAGTCTTTTTGAATGTCCCACTTTACAGGGCAACAGGAGTTGACAGCCTGGAGGCTAGGTCAGTGAAGTATCCAAGTATGGTTTTCCATGATAGATTTAATCGTCATTATCAATGGCTTCTTCCAGAAAAGGAAATTCAGGCTGAATCCATTGCTTCTTGAAAATGAGCTTGGATCACTTCATCAAGAAAGGAAAGAAGTCTTACTCCAAATCCTTTTGAATTCTACTCTTTTGGTATACTCCCCCCCACGATCAGATCTTAGGATCTTGATCTTCCTGTCTAATTGGTTCTCAGACTCAGCTTTATAGACCTTAAACCTATCTAGGACTTCATCTTTAGTCCTGAGAAGATATGTGAAACAATATCTGGAGTGATCGTCTATAAAGGTCACAAAATATCTCCTACCCCCTCGGGTGAGAACTCGATTCGAGTCACACACATCACTATGAATTAATTCGAGGGGCTCAGAGTTTCTAGTTATAGACTTGAAGGGTTTTTTTGTGTGTTTCCCTTGAACACAAATCTCACACTTGGATGAGAGGTCAATAGATGATTTAGGAATAAGATTCAAATTGATCATTTTCTGTAAAGTTTGAAAATTGACATGTCCAAGTCGTCCATGCCAGACATCACAAGATTCAACAATTTGAATAACAGGAGACTTAGAATTTTCATTAGAACTGGAATTGATTACATTGAGTTTGAAAAGGCCATTACAGATAAAACCTTTTCCTATAAAATTATTACTCTTTGTAATCACAAATCTGTTGGATTCTTTTACAATCCTATAACCAGTTCTAAGAAGAAGAGATTCACTAATCAAATTTCGACGGAGAGAAGGAACAAGGTAGACGCCTTGCAGATGTAGGGCTTTCCCAGAAGTCATAGTGAGCTTTATACTTCCACTTCCTATTATTGGTTTAGTGGAGTCATCTGCTAAGCTTATGCTTCCTCCACGTGATTCCTGATAATTTGAAAACCAAGAGCGATCATTACAGACGTGTATATTTGCTCCGGAATCCAGATACCAATCAGTGGAAGAAGTTAGAGAATTTACAAGATGAGGTGATGGGGCTAACCTGAAGGAGGTTGGATTCTCTTCAATCATATTAACTTTATTTGATCCATTTCCTTTAGAGGCAGGTTTAGCCGGTTCCTTCTTCCGAAAGAAACAGTTGGAAGAAATGTGGTTGGTTCTACCACAGACAAAGCAGAACTTTCCATCAGACTTATGGCTGGAAGAATTAGAATTGGAAGAATTTGATTTGAAGGAAGATATATTGAAAGATTGTTGGTTTTTCTTGAATTTCTTCCATTTGGGTTTGAAATTTCTAGATTTAGGCTTTTCCTCTACCAAGTTTACTTTAGCTTTTGATTCATTCTTGGTTTTGGAATTTAGCCTATGCTGGTCTTCAATACGAATGGCCTTGAGGGCCTCAGTTAAGGTTAGATCTCCTTGCTTGTGTCGGAGATCTCCAGCAAATCTAGACCAGGAAGGAGGGAGTTTATCAATCAAACAGGAAACTTTATAGTCATCAGTAAAAGTGTTTCCTTTTGATTGGAGATGACGGATGAAATCTAAAAATTCATGAATTTGTTCATTAATGGGCTTGTCATCTACCATCATGAACTTATTGAAGGACGAAGAGGTGAAACGCAGAATTCCGGCATCATCATAGCCATATTCTGCTTCAAGAGCTTGCCATAGGTCTTTTGCACTTTTGAACTCATAGTATATGTCATAAAGGTTGTCTGCAAGTGCACTAAGAATTCTATGACAACAATGATAATTAATATCTTCTGGTTTCATAGAGCTAGAAAGAGAGCTAGCACCTGAACCAGAAGTGGAAGGAACAGACTGTTCAGGATCAGGAGTCAAAGGTTGAGTACCACTAGTAGAAGACTCAGGAAAGTCAATGGCTGATAAGAGACCTAAGGTAGTGAGCCAGTATCTCATCTGATTAGCCCACCGTTTATAGTTGATACCGGTGAACTTCTCAGGTTTGACACTTTTTGAATGATCAATTGCCATAAGTCCAATTTGAGTTTTACTAGTCTAGGTAGTTGAAATCTGAACAGGGTAAGAATTTTATTAATACTACTAGACCAGAAACTTAATTAAACCTGCTCTTAACCAAAAACTCTAAAAGTGAAAAGATTAAAGTTTTACTCGGGTAGTTTGGCCAGGTAAGGATAGTACTAGAGGTTGATCAATGATCGATTAAGTACCTCGTTTCTTGCAGAGCGCTTTATGCAACCCTTAAACCTTTCCTTAGACACCAACTAATCCAAGAAAACTTGAACCGGTTCACTTAAAGATTTTTTGTTTATGACAGATACTGAATTTGAGCACAGAAGCAACAAAGAAATAATATTTTTTTAACTAATTTAGATGCAACAAGTTAAATTAGTTTAACTGAAAATAAATGAGTTATGAAAAATCAGGCCTGAACGGGGTGCAGTCGTGATACACTGCCCTAGAAGATAGAGGACCCGCCTGTCGCCCTGGCGTAGTTGATCCTCCCCCCTAGCGGTAAAAGCCCCCCGGAAACGGCCGGCCTCTCTACTCGGGCGCGAGTAGCAGAGCTTCTGCTCAGATGAAGATGATTGCCCAAAAATAATCCTCAAAATATGTAGCCGAAAATCTTTCAGTACTAAGAGTAGCAGAAGGAGGAAGAGGGAGCTATGAAATTCTTTGTGAATTTCTGTGTGTTTTCCCGAATGAACTCTGCCTCCTTATATAGCCTCATGAACCAGTAACCGATGCTGAATCTCCTCGTCCGTTGGGCGTAAATCACGCTGCCGTTACATAATAAATGCTGCCGTTACATAATAAATGCTGCCGTTACAAAAAAATAAAAGCTGGAGAAGCAAAACCCGAGTGCGGCGTGGCGTGGCGCGCGCGTCGTGGCGAGGCGTGGCGTGCGCGCGCGCGTGTGTGGAGAAAGAGCACAAACACTAGTAGGCCCAAAACATTACTCAAAGCCCATTAGGAAGTGAACCATTATAAACCACTTGAACTTCTCTTCAACTTCCAATGTGGGACTATTCACAATTGCCTTTTCCTTAAGAAAATGCTAACAATATCTATTTCTATGTACAAGCAAGAGAACCCAAAATTTATTATTCATGCTACAACCATATTATTACGGTAGCAAATATGAAACTAGACAATGTTGATTTCTTTTTAAAAAATTTACTGCAACACACGGAAATACTGTAGCGCTTCAAAAAACCCATAAACCACTGTAGCAGCTAACACAGGATTGCTGTAACAGAAAAAAAAAAAGAATATTGTGCTTTGTACGGTGTTCACAATATTATATTTGAATTCTAAAATAAATTTCTTTTCAGAAAGAGGTTCTCCATCCGTATAAATACGAAACACAACTTCATAATTCACGAGCTTATTTCCCTGAATGTATGGGAAGCCAATCAGAGTACTTCCCATGCAAAATGAAAGATTCGCATTCCATATGGGCTGTCTCAACCCTTAAATTTGGTTGGAGCGTCATAAAATTTTGCTGGCTAAATAGCGCTCAGATACCTTGGATTTCCACTTATATATCCTTAAACATGGGAACACCCTCCTAAAATTATCCATATGACTTGCACATGATGAAAATTGATTAATTTCCACGTGACTCGCTACATGATTCAACTAATACGTTGCGTGCAGCTTTTAAAAAACAATAGGGCTCTTAAACGTCAACGTAATGCTTGGTGTATTTAAGTGCAAAGTCGCGTAATCTTTTAAGGTGTTTAAGTTGCAATTTAGCCCCTTTTTCACTTTTTGACTTCGAAAAGGTTCTGGTGGGATTCACCACGGTCTTTTCCTTTCTATGCAAAGCACGACACTGGCTCAAAGTCTTTTCTCGGGATCTATCAATATCCTATTGACGCTTGCTATTTGGGCCCAATAAATGGGCCAGGGCCAGGGTGTTGTCAATCATGCACGATCAGTGGCCTACACGTCTCACGTGAGGTGAAGCCCATATGTTGAACGGGCGCACCGCGCACGAACTGTAGAACTCTGTCGCTTGCAAAACAAGTGGCCGTGAACCTACCGGTCTCAAAAAAATTGAACTCCTATTTGGATCTTTGATCGGAGAGCTGTTAAGTCCTTGGTTTCGCCCATAAAATAACGTGCAGGATGCTGGGCTCAAAAGCAACTTGGATCCGGTTATAAAATCTTTGACCTCCGCGCACAATGTCGGCCCTAAACCTAACATCTCTATGCCCCAAACTCAGTTTATGGGGATTAATGAAGCCACGTGGCATCACCTCTAACGCAGTTTGGAGATTCAAGCGGTGCAGATGAAGTGCTAAATGTCATAATAACTTTCTCCTTAACTTTGGACATTTATCAGATAACTCCTCGTGACTTCAAAAATATTAGAAAAACTCCCCCTCGTGTCGAGAGGGCGGAATTTGAAAATTATAATCGTCGTGACTGAAAACGCGTGCCCCCGCGCGCGCGCAGGTATAAAAAATATTACTAATTTTCTATGTAATCGGTACTTTAACGAAATACAAAATAGTTGTAATTTGCCAATTGCTAAATAAAGTCTTATTCAAAATACTACTAACTATATCATTTTCAATGTAAGTTGCTAATTAAGCTGTGGTTCATCCACTTTGTCTTCTGTTTTTTCTTTAAAAAAAAATTAATGCTAGCTCTTTAACATATGGTATCTCACAATCGAGCCTTTTAAATTAACCAATTAAGAGATTTTAATTGGTGATCTACACCGCAACAAATTGGAGGACTTTCACATGAAGAATACAATAAGATCCAATTTTTTCTGATTATTACTTAGCCATGTATCAAGAATAGACTAACCTTCGAGTCACTGCAATTATTTTCGTACCTTTTTGTATAGGATTGAGGATTGATCGAGAACAGATGATTCTTTGATGCACCAACAAATGTTCTTCTTTCAAGTGTCAATTTGTCTTTTTCTTAAATTTCAAGATTCTTTAGTTGTGGATTGATCCCCTAGCCTGTATTGTTGATGTTTTGAACTTACTACTCTCTAGTTTTATTTTTGTATATGGATCTCGTTATGAATTTTTTTTTTTTTTTTTGAAATTCATTTGCTCTTTGTGTTGAGGAAATTGTTTTTTGACAAGTAGACCCGATGCAATTATTCCTGGACAAATAAACATTTGAGGGTGAAAGAGACAAAGCAATTTTGATCATGGAGTCATTTGCAAACAGAAGATGGTGATTTTTGAATTGTCAGTTCTTGGCAGTAGTTTCAGTTGTGGTACCCGCATGGATCCTTGATAAGGTTAGATGAGTTGAAAATATTGCATCCCATAAGTGAAAGTATGACATTTTTGTGCGTAGAACAAAACATGTTTTCAGGTTCCACTTATATATTAACTTCATATATATAGAATATTAACTCATATATATAGAATATTGGTACCTTCTATTAGTTATCATGAAAATATTTCTAAGAATATGTTAAGAGAACTAATAGAATGTATGAAAGTGCTATTTTTTTACAACATAGGGTATTAAAATACTAATTTATAACAACTTAGGGTATTGAAGTGCTATTTTTTATCACTTAGAACATAAGTGTAAATACAGTGAAACAATATGGTATTTAAGTGTCAGTTTTTTATAACTTAATATATTAAAATGCTATTTTTTGTGCTACTTTATATTGGGGAATTTAGTCCCCTCGTGTACTACGATCTGCGCAACTCGGAAGCCAACCACAATCAGCAAGATATAAAATGTTGTGCGCAACGGAAATTTCGGCAGAGTTTTTGGTGCACAATAAGAGAGAAAGATCGATATAAGAATTCCCGTCTCACCAAGGAGACAAGAATCTGAAGCGGATATCTCAACCAAGTGAGATATCGGCTCTTCCTCTCATCAGTTCTAGGACTGACCTGTCGAGGGATCCTAAAAGCTATTACAATGGCCACAAACTCAAACAACTAATTTTACGTGGTTCGGCAAACTGCCTACGTCCACGGGGCAAGGAGGGGGAGATCTACTATTAGAGAGGAAAAGAATACAAATAGGTTTACAATCTCACAAAATAAACCCTCAAACTAACTCTCTAATCTCTCTCAAAAGCCGCTTGAGAACCCTCTGTTTCTGCACCTTTGCTGCTTGCACACGCCTCCAAGCCAAGCTCTCTGCCTTCGTACCTGCTCTCTGCAGTCGCACAAATCAGTCTCTTGCTTGCACTTTGATCTTCGTAGCCGCCAGCCAAAGAGAGAATCCTTCCTTGCACAGCCGCACAAAATTTCTCCTCCCCTGGTACTTGCTCCCAACGCACAAAACCCTAGGCGTTCCTATTTATAGCCTAGCGGGTAAAGTGATGCAAAATCCGAGCCTCTTCTTTTGTCCAATGGATTCGGCACCCTCCCACGCGGTTTCCTCTCTACTCACGCGCTTTGTGGTCCCCACGCAACTCTTCCTTTCACGCACTTCACATGAATTCTTCATGTAGCTGTTGTTTGCTCAACTTTGTAGCCCCCACGTGTCCTGCTGGCCATTATCCTTTCACACGTGTTCACATATCTTAGTTCACCACCCTGCAGTTCAATCTTATCTCTCCATTTTTCCCCGTCAACGGAGAAATACCCCCCATCTTCACCATTGCTGCGGCAAAATCATGGGCAAAAGCGCTCGGATTCTTGCTATACATCTTCACCAGTGAACCTTGAGATCCACCATTAAGCAACTCTTGGTCCGAGTGAAGCAACCCT
>NC_033796.1:7194175-7201095 GCF_001876935.1 Asparagus officinalis
TACAGATATACGTGGTTCACTCCTTCGGAGCTACTCCACGGTGCAACGACGACGCCAAATTCTTTTATATCCCAAAAGAATAGATCAAAGAGAACACCCTATCTTGATCAAATACACTCCAAAAACTCTCACAAACTCTCTGTGTTTTCTCTCTTACTCTTCTATGAGAGGAGTTGTTTCTGGGATGAATTTTTCTTAAGAGTTTAGGGCCATATTTATAGGGTTTGGGAAACACTATGCATAAATAAAATATTGTTAGTGGGACCCGCCATTAATTATATTTTACTGTGAGACCCACCACCTTTTTCATTTTTCTCAAAAAACGACAACTTTTGGTGCCTAACTTGCATTTGTCAACAAAGAACGGCTGACAATCTCCCACTTGAAGATTTGATTGAGTATCAATCATATCTTCACATAATTTTTGATTGCATCATTCGAATGTCTTGTATCTTTGGCATCTTGCATGACCCTCAACATTTTCAACGGAGGCCATATGAGGCTGCACACAGCCTCACCTTCTCGAGTGGAACTGGCTTGGTCAGCATATTGGCTGGATTGTACCTTGTATCAATCTTCACAAGCTTGAACTCGTTCCTACTTTGCCATCTCCGTATGACATGGTGCTTCACGTCAACATGCTTGGTCCGAGAATGGAATGCGTCGTTCTCTAACAAGTTAATGGCACTCTGACTGTCACAATGGATGAAGTATTTCTCAAAACTTACTCCAAGTTCGAGAAGAAAAGCCTATAACCGTAGCAACTCCTTTGCTGCCTCTGCTGCAAACAGGTACTCGGCTTCGGTTGTCGACAAAGCCACAATATCCTGTAACTTGGATCTCCAACTTATCGCTCCACCACCCAAGATGAAGATGTAGCCGCTCGTGCTCCTTCTTGAGTATATGTCCCCAGCATAGTCTGCATTACAAAAGCCCTCTAGCTGTAAATCTATCCCGCCATACTCAAGACAACGGTCGGATGAGCTTCTCAAGTAGCGTAGAAGCTACTTGACCGCACCCCAGTGTTGTTTCCCTAGATTGCTCATGAAGCGACTCACAACTCCCACTCCTTGTGCAATATCTGATCTCGTGCACATCATCGCATGTATCAAACTCCCGACAGCAGATGCGTATGGTATGTTGGCTATGAACTCATGCTCTTCAGCAGTCACTGGTGCTTGCGTCTTTGATAGCTTGAAATGGCTCGTAAACGGTTAGCCCACCGGTTTAGCTTTCTCCATGCTAAACTTTTCAAGAATCTTCTCAATACAGGCCTTCTGAGACAACCTCAGCCTCTGTGCTGATCTGTTTCTGATGATCCTCATTCCCAGAATCTGGTTTGCTAGACCCAGATCCTTCATCTCGAAGCACTCAGAGAGACGCCCCTTGAGTTCTTCAATGCGGGTCAAGTCAGGCCCTGCAATCAACATATCATCAACATAAATCAAGAGTATCACATAGGATTCGTCATATCTCTTGATGAAGCAATAGTGGTCTGTGTCACACTTGAGAAAACCGTTCTCCTACATAAAATTCTCGAACTTCATGTACCACTGTCGCGGAGCTTGCTTTAGGCCATACAAGCTCTTGCGCAGGCGACACACGAGACCCTCCCTACCTCGTTCCTCGAAGCCCACTGGTTGATGCATATAGATATCTTCCTCTAAATCTCCATGAAAGAATACCGTCTTCACCAAGGTTTTAAATATCAGATATCGGGGAAATATCGGATGACCAAAATTCATATCGGATTGCGGATATCGGGGAAATATCGGAGATATGTGGTAAATATCGGAATGTCATAATGAATATTTGCATACATAGTATAATGCATTAAAATGTAATCTCAATATATGTAATGAAATTTAAGCATACAAAATATGAATAATATATGTTTAGGATCGCTAATCAACCTTCTAAAATAAACAAAAGTGCAAAGCAACGTTGTAACATTCGATCTGCTTTTTTTAGGGCAAAATGTCATTTGATATAATGGGGAAATCTTGATATCTCGCCCAAAAATTCCAAACGTGGTATATTATTTTGCAACAAGCTATATAAAAAGATATATTGGTCCACATATCGGCTAATATATCGGTCATATCGCGGATTTATCACTCAAAATAGCCAAAAAGCGGTAAAGGATATTTATAGACCATATCGGTTGCGGCAAGCCTTGTAAAAGGATATATCGGGGGATATATCGGGTCATGTCGGGGATATTTAAAACAATGGTCTTCACATCCATCTGTTCTAGATAAAGATCTCGAACTGTCACAATGCTCAGCACAGTTCGGATCGTGGTCAACTTGACGACAGGAGCAAAAATGTCAGAATAGTCTATCCCTGTTTTCTGCTCATAGCCCTTCACTACAAGTCTCACCTTGTAGCGTCTCCGTCCATCGGCTTCATCCTTGACCCGATAAATCCACCGATTGTGAAGAGCCTTTTTCCCTCTTGGAAGCTTTACGAGCTCCCAAGTTCCATTCTTCATTAAGGATTTCATTTCTTCCTCCATGGCAGACTCCTACTCACCCCGAGTTTTGCCGGTCTGTTGTACCTCCTCATAGCTCTCTGGATCATCACTGTCAGTCAGGAGAAGATAATTCATGGTGGAAAGGTACCTCTCTGGCACCCTTGGATTTCTTGGAGCTTTACGAATTACGATCGGTAACTCTACTAGATCCTGCTGCTGTGCATCCCGCACGTTCTCTTGGTCTCCGTCTTCTATGTTGATTGGTATCTCATCGTCGTCCTCACTGTCAGCAATATCTGGAAAAAGAGGGGGAGATAGCTGACTCCCTCTCACCTCTTTGGTCTTGTACACCGCATTCTCATGGAACACGATGTCACGACTACGCACCACCTTACGCGCATTGTGATCCCAGAAACGGTATCTATACTCATCTCCTCCATAGCCGATGAAAGAGAGCTTCTTTGACTTTGGATCAAGCTTTGACCGGTCTGCAGGATTGGTCATGACATAGGCGTCACAAGACTCACAACCAAATACTCGTAAGTGTTCTAGCCTCAGCTTCTTTCCGGTCCAAGCCTCTTCAGGTATCCCATAACTGAGAGCCGCGGATGGCCCGCGGTTGATCAAGTATGCAGCAGTATTGACAGCTTCAGCTCAAAAGCTTTTGGGCTATCCGGAATGGATCCTCATCTATATTACCTAGGTACGGGTACGGGTACCGGTACGGGTACGAGACACGGCAAATTTGTAAAAAATAGGGTACGGGGACACGGCTGTATATATATAAAATAATTCACTTTAGATCAGTGTTAAATTAAATACCTATTACATTTGCAAATATACCCTAAAATATGACAATCTATTTTTATTTTATTTAACAATTCTAAGGAATAGAAATCTATTTTTATTTTATTTAAAAATTTAGAACTAATATTATTACTTATATAAACCCAAACCTAAACCCCTCCCCACATAAAACCCAAACCCGAACCCCTCCCCCTATATAAAACCCAAACCCAACCCAAACCCAAACCCCTCCCCCTATATAAAACCTCAACCCAACCCCAACCCAAACCCAAACCCAAACCCAAACCCCACTCCATATAAAAAACAGGTGAAGAAAAAAACCCAAACCCGAATCCAAACCCAAACCCCTCCCCCATATAAAACCGTAACTTCCCCCTAGGGTTTTCATCTTCGTCGCCTCTTCCCATTTCTCCTCGCGAACCCAAAGCTAGTCCTCCATCAATGGCCCCTCACAAGACCCTCGAAGCTCGTCCAAGCCTCAATCCTCTGTCGGAGCTCGTCCAAGCTTCAGTCCTCCCGTCGAAGCTGGCCTCGTCCCTCGAAGCTTGTCCAAGTCTCAGACCTCCGTCGAAGCTCGTCCAAGCCTCAGTCCTCCGTCGAAGCTGTCTCTGTCGAAGAATGGGTTACGGGCTGGTCTCCGTCGAAGCTGGTCTCCATCGAAGCTGTTCTTCCCTCCTTCAGGTTCGCAAATTTTCCCCTTACTCGTTGAATCCCCGTGTCCCTGCCGTTTGGGTGCGGATCCGTACCCAAACCGCACCCGACACGGGTACGGCACCCATTTTGCCGTACCCGGGTAACATAGATCCTCATGCTTCTGGCGTGCTCCAAGATAGTACGATTCATGCGTTCCGCCACTCCGTTGTGCTGAGGTGTGCCTAGGATGACCTTCAGTCTCCGAATCCTATGGGACGAGCAGAAGTTTTCTAACTCCTGACTGCAATACTCGTCTCTATTATCGGATTTTAGGCACTTTAGCTTATTGTCTGTTTCATTCTCCATACAGGAAAGCCAATTCTTAAAGATGATGAAAACATCTAACTTGTGCTTCAAGAAGAACACCCACAACTTTCTAGTAGCATCATCAATAAAAATGACAAAATAAAGAGAGTTACCAACAGATGGGATTTGCGCAGGTCCCCACACGTCGGTGTGCACCAACTCCAATTTCTACAGTTTTGGAGCCGGTCCGGTCTTGTTGAAGCTCACTTTCTTTTGTTTGCCTAGGATACAGTCCTCAAAGAAAGTCAGATCGATCTTGTTCAGACCCGGAAGCCTCTCTCCCGCGGCCATAATCTGCATCCCCTTCTCGCTCATGTGGCCAAGTCGTCGATGTCAAGTCATGCAGTCGACGGATGATGATGATGATGCTTGTCCTGCGGCAAGCAAGTGGTTGATCTTCCCGTTGGTGATGTAGAGAGACCCCTCGCGTTTGCCGTGTGCCACCACCAGGGCACCCTTGGACACCTTCCAGCTTCTCTGCTCGAAGGATACTCTGTAACTGGAGTCAGTCAGTTGCCTGACTGATATAAGATTTCGTCTGAGATCCGGTACATGCCGAACGTCGTTTAGCGTCAAGGTGGTCCCGCCCTCTATCTTGAGGGTACAATTTTCCTTTCTGGAAACTTTGCAAGGTTGATCGTCGTCAAGATAGAATGTCCCAATGTCCTTCACGAACGATGAAAGCAGTTTTTGTTGTGAGGTTGCATGAAAAGATGCGCCAGAGTTGATGACACACGCATCGTTTTTATCTTTAAGAGATAGGAGAAGAGCATCTGAATCCGTCTCGTGCATGAGATTGGCTGCACCGTCAGCCCGATCATCCCCTGTTGATGCTAGAACATGAACTCTGCAGTCCCGTGCAAAGTGACCATTCTTTCCACACATGAAGCACTTCCCTTCACCGTAACCATTCGGGTTCGGCCCTTTAGACTTCCCTCTAGATTTTGATTGGCCTCGTTGTCCCCTACCCTTCTTCTGCGCACGCTCTCGTGCCTCGACATGCAGAGCACTCCCACTGATAGAGGCCTCAGCTCTTGAGACTTTACGACGAGATTCTTCATCCAGAATTGCCCCAATCACTATGTCGAGCTTCATCTTGTCATTGTCATTGGCATTGCTCACCGCCATCACCATATTCTCCTATCAATCTGATAGATAAGAAAGTAGCAGAAGAGCTTGGATCTCGTTGTCGAACTTTATATCCACTACAGCAAGCTGTTGCACAACAGCCTGAAATTCGTTCAAGAAGTTCGCCACACGAGATTCTTGTTGTATCTTTAAGTTGAATAGCTTCTTCATCAGGAACACCTTATTTGAAGCAGATGGCTTCTCATACAGCGCCTCCAAGGCCTCCATCAACTCGTTGGTGGTGGTCGCATGCGAGACGTTGTAAGTCACATGCTGGTGAAGGTTGAACCTGATGGTGACAAGTGCTTTACGATCGAGCACCTTTCACTTATCGTCGTCCATTTTCTCAGGTTTCCCCGCCTCCCCTTGGAGGGGTAGGAAGAGATCCTTCTGGTACAAATAGTCTTCTATTTGCATCCTCCAATACCTGAAATTTTGGCCGCCGAATTTCTCAATTCGAAGCCTGTTGTCTTCAACTGTAGATCCCATGGTGAAAGATTACGTCTTTCCCGAACCGTATTTGTGAATAGTATCGTATCTGTGAATAGTGCCGTACACGTGAATAGTATCGTACACGTGAATAGTGCCCAATGCCTTAAAAGAGTAAATATTAATCTCACTTATTTTTTGATGTGGAGGATTCACTTTTAGTGGCAGGCACCGAGCATACGATAAGTAGATATATATACTCTAAGTCAGGCTCTGATACCAGTTGTTAGGATACACCCCAATAAGAACGCCTCTAACGGAGACGCAATACACAAAATAAAGGCACAAGATCAACCAGAGTACTCACAGATATACGTGGTTCACTCCTTCGGAGCTACTCCACGGTATAACGACGATGCCAAATTATTTTATATCCCAAAAGAATAGATCAAAGAGAACACCCTCTCTTGATCAGATACACTCCAAGAACTCTCACAAACTCGCTCTGTGTTTTCTCTCTTTCTCTTCTATGAGAGGAGTTGTTTCTGGGATGAATTTTTCTTAAGAGTTTAGGGTCCTATTTATAGTGTTTGGGAAACACTATGCATAAATAAAATATTGTTAGTGCGACCCGCCACTAATTATATTTTACTGTGGGACCCACCACCATTTTCATTTTTCTCAAAAAACGGCAACTTTCGGTGCCTAACTTGCATTTGTCAACAAAGAGCGGCTGACAATTCATGTGAAAAGGGTTATGATTATGCCCAGGGGCGGATTCACCTTATGACCGTAAGGAAAGTGGTGTTATGTGACACCAGATGTATGAAAAGTCAACAGATGTATGTAAGTCAGCATGCAAGCTTATCAGAAAAAGTAAACAACTCAAACTCTTTGACATCGTGTATCATCCAAAATTGTAGTATGATAGTATCTGTAGCTAAATCCAAAAGGAAATGAATGGGCTAGGTTACTAGGTGCTGAAATCACATTAGATCAAAAAGATACAAAAATGCAAAAATAATACTGTAACATTGTATAATAAGTGCATTCAATAAGCCATATTTTACCAATTACCAGC
>NC_033796.1:7201105-7228230 GCF_001876935.1 Asparagus officinalis
CAACTATAAAAGATTTTAAGTTCTATTACATTGACAAATTTGAAACTACAGATGGAAAGGAATTATAATAAGAATACAATGAATAAGCTAGGGTAAAATAAACAACAACTGCTAAAGTATACGATCGAATAAATGAGGATCCCGATGATTGAGTCAATTACTGGCTAGCAATATTTATTTGATAATGTTACTAATGATATGGTTATGTGCTTTTTTCATAATATGAAAACTCATCAAGGACAGTTGCAGTTTTTTTATTAAAAAAATGTTAATTATGCAGTGATACCGCTTTCCATAAATCATGGATCCGCACCTGATATATATGCTGAAGGATATTCAGCTTGCAAGGAGGATTAGAGGCGTGAAGGCTTAGGGATTTGATTGTATCTTAATGATCTTCATTAAATGTTGTTTACATTTAGTCTTTATGTTGGGATTTTGATGTGTTTGGGATTGTGGAATGAAATTGAGTAGTTTTGGTTTGTTTGTTTGGTTACTAATATGCCTGTAGGTTAGAAATTTTATTAAACTGATATATTTATGTTAATGATATTATTTGATATGTGTTGTTATCTTGTTACGGAACGAAATTTTAAGCAATATTATAATGACATTATTTTATCTAATAGTGTTGATGAAACCCTTTATCAGTTTTGAGTTAATTTGAATTTCGTGGTTCTTATTTTGAAGCTCCTGCTATTTTCATTTTTGTAAGGGGGTTTTGGCGAGTAGACTAGCTTGACAACAATCCAACAACAACAAATTGGTAGAACAGTGTTACTTTTGAAGCTCCTTGGTTTTGTCAAGTCTTACTACAGTTGTGGCCTCTGTCGAGCTTCAGTTCTTGCTATTTCTACATATTTTTGTCTACCTACAAAACAATTGGTAGAACAGTGTGGCGAATTTTAGTGCTGGACAGATTTGTAACCTTTCTACTTGCGCAGAAGCACAAAGTATGAATTTGTTTTATCTCATGCATTCATTTAAATTCAACAAATCATAATGGCACTTGAGCCTTTTCAGATTCTCATTTTCTCTTGACAGACTAAAGTCTTGGATATAATTGAATATTATTTTGGCGAGTGTTAAACTGGACGAGAGAAAGAGGCAGGATTCTCTTTCTGTGTTGAGTGATTTTATTATGAAGTCTCATTTTGCATGGTGGTTTTGTTTTCTACTCACTTTTGAACCATACTTGCCTACTGCTGATAACAACCCTCCAGATCTTGCAGAACACTTTGTTAGGGGTGATAACTGATAAGGTCCTGGCAGGTTTGCCTATGTGTAAACTATTATTGGTCAGGTTTGCTTATGTATAAACTATTATGGTCCTGCAGCTATTCCCTATACTATCTAATGTTTTAGTTCTCAGATGTTGTCTTCTTGTATCCATTTTGCCTACCAAGTTCAATTTGGGTTTTATTTCCTCCAAAGCTATGTTCCCTGGTGTTTCTTCAAAGATATACAAAAGCATTATCCACTCTCCAAAGATCTTCCCTCCTTGATAAGTCATGGTAAAAGTTTCAGGAGAGTGGCAGTTCTGAGCATTGTAACTTTGTAAGTACCCTTTGTAATGTCTGATCATGTATAAGAACTACCATTAAACGTCCAAACATTTTGTAGGCATCTATAAAAGTAGCTTACCAGAACATGGCTGTATATAAATTAAAAGGTAATGATCTACATGATCAGTATTGTTTTTTTATTCACATTTCACGAGAGTCAAGTTCTATAACATTTTAATGTTTCTTTTATTATGTATTAATAATTGAGAGTTTTAAAATAAAACATAAATTATGTAATGAGTGCACGTCCGATTAAATGTATGCATAGATTCAAGGAGTGTCCGAGTGTCGGGTACGGGTATGGGAAGTGTTGGGTACGAGTACAGCTTCATGATAGAAGTGTCCATGCAACATAGGTAGGCGCTGGGTATGGGAAGTGTTGGGTACGAGTACAGCTTCATGATAGAAGTGTCCATGCAACATAGGTAGGCGCTGAAGTACAGCAACTATATGTTGATCCTATGCTTTGAGCACAGCACATAGTTTATATAGGTTGATGGCTATGTGCTACAAGCACCAAAGGTTTGCTTGTATCCTTTTGGTTTACGCATTATTTTTGAAGATGCTTATGACAAGGTGTTATTTTGCAGTACTGCATAGTTCCCTCTTGCTGACCGTCTTTCTTTCTTCTTTTGATGCAGTTGAAACTTGGCAGTGAGGAAGATTTTATGCGAAGGAATGGGAGGTGGCTTTTCAATTACGAGGTTCTATATCAAAATCTTTTGTTGAGGTTTCTTTCTTAAAAGTAGAGTTTTCTTTTGTTTTGCAGAAACTTTTGATGGCTATGTAGATAAGTGGGCTGTTGTGAATTTTTGGTCCTTGCAATACGAGAAATATTGTGTGTGATCTTATCAAATGTGGGAATATGAACGGAATGGTTGCGCTATTCTCTTGGGTAATTGTCATGTAACACCCTCAACGTTTGACTACGTATTAGAAAATTTTGATTATGCATCCCTTGTTTTTAGTTGGCTTCTAAGCTTTTGTAAAACACTCTTTTCTTCTTAAATTTCTGGCAGTCAGAACATGTGAATGGTGGGCAACAGTGAGCTTCTTTGCCGCATTGTCAAATTTGAGTTCGTTCTCCCCAGATTATGCTCAACAACTCTTAACATCTTTTGGTGCAGCGATGGTTATTGGTCGGTAACCTGATCCCTAATAAGAAAGAGATGAGTCCCAAAACATCTTTTGGTGCAGCGATGGTTATTGGTCGGTAACCTGATCCCTAATAAGAAAGAGATGAGTCCCAAAGGGGAGATTCTAAGAGGTGAAGGTTCTGGTCGGTAACCTGATCCCTAATAAGAAAGAGATGAGTCCCAAAGGGGAGATTCTAAGAGGTGAAGGTTCGCTTTCTTACTTTTTTCTGGGATTTTCTTAGTTACATAATGACTTTAATTTATCAATCTTGGTGTGATTAAGTGTCTTAGATTGCTTGTTGATGTCTACGACTCCCCATAGGTTTGAGTTCGTGGTTCTTTAATTGAAATCTCATTGAATTCTTGATAGTTCCTATTTGTAAATTTAAAATTGGTTCTCGTTTTTTCTTTGATCGATCCCATTATAAGTTACTCTTTGTTGAGTGCTCATTCATCAAAATGATAAAACTAAGAATAAATTGAAAAAAAAATGTGGACTACCCATTTATATCTTCGTGGAGATTTATATGATTTTGATGAGTTCATAGTGCCTTCTTGATCACAGATAGGAGTAAATACTCAGTGGCAACTTTATGATTCTTGACAGAAATTACTTTTCTTTAAAAAGTCTTTGTTTGGTTCATTTGACCGCATGTGCTTAGGTCTTTTAGATTGTTTTATACGTCTTCAACCTATGAAAATCTCAAACTTTGAAGTACGCGCACTTAATTGCCATTGGACCGAAAAACAAAAACGGACAAAAATCATGGGTTGTAACTTCAAAATCATAAATTTTGAAGTACACATACTTAATTGCTATTGGGTTAAAAAGAACAAAAACGCACAAAAAAAATCTAACCAGAAAAATTGCAAAATTTGAAGTACAGACACTTGGTTCCAATTGGGTCAAGAAGAAAAAAATAGACAAAAATTATAGGTTATATAACCTATGAGAAACACTAATTTTAAAGTATGCGTGCTTAATTGTCATTGGCTGAAAAATGACAAAAAATAGACCATTTTTTTGAAATTGCAAACTTTGCAGTACGTAAACTTATATGCAATTGGGTCAAAACTGACAAAAACGAAAAAAACCTATGGGTTATATAGCCCATGAAAATCCTAATGTTTGAAGTATGCATACTTAATTGCTATTGGGTCGAAATGAACAAAATTAGACAAAATGAAAATCCTAATGTTTGAAGTATGCATACTTAATTGCTATTGGGTCGAAATGAACAAAATTAGACAAAACTTGAGAATTATGGCTCATGAAGACCGCAACTTTGAGGGACACACACTTAGTTGCTATTGGGTCAAAACAAATAAAAATAGACAAAAACTATGTTATAACCCATAAAAATAACGATTTTTAAGTCATGTATTTAATTGCATCACAAACAAAAATCATAAGTTAGTTTATTAAATTCGTGAAACTTGAAATATGCTTACTTTATTGCAATTGAGTAAAAATGAACAAAAATGATAAAAATCGTGCGTTATATATATAACCCATGAAATTTGTGAAATTTGTAGTATGCGTACTTAATTGTAGTTGGGTCCAAACTTACGAAAATTGTGTATTTTAACCTATCAAAATCACAAACTTTAATTACGCGTACATTATTGTCATTAGATCGAATCAAACAAAAATGAACAAAATTTATGGGTTATAATCATAAAAACCGTGAAATATGAAGTATGCATACTTATTTGCAATTAAGTCAAACCAGAACAAAAATGGATGAAATCATGAGTTATAGCCTATGAAATTGTAATGTTTGAAACAAGGTTATCGATAGCGGATAGCGTCGCGTAGCGGTGAGGCATCGCTAAGGCTATTTCTGGCTATTGCAGCAAAATAGCGTTAAAAAGCGCAAAGTCAATAGCGGTCTAATTTAGATATGTATAAATACTAAAAAAAGTAAAGAAAATTT
Source organism: Asparagus officinalis (assembly GCF_001876935.1). Taxonomy (NCBI): domain Eukaryota; kingdom Viridiplantae; phylum Streptophyta; class Magnoliopsida; order Asparagales; family Asparagaceae; genus Asparagus; species Asparagus officinalis. The sequence continues at coordinate 7,205,744 of NC_033796.1, forward strand.
TTAAAAATCTAAAATATATATTGGATGATTTAAAGAGATCCTAAATATGAAATAGACATGTAACCATCACGTAATACCGAAGATGACAGGAGGAGTTAAAAAGTCGTCGCCTTCGAAAAGAAGAGCTTAGCGGTGACAGGACTATCCTAAGAGGAGCTCACAGTGAAGGAGGTGAGAGAAAGTATTAAGGTAGGTGCCAAAATCTATGAGAGGTGACGGGAGCATGCTGAAAATCACAAGAGACGGTGGAATGCAATGGTCAAGGGTTGAGTTTAATTTTTAAAAAATAAGCCTCAAACCGCTTTTAAATAGAAGTTAAAAAGAAAATTTCAAATGCAATCGCTAACTATTTACCGTTATGACACACTATTGGTCGCTTTTACGAATAGATAAATTCTGTAATATATCACTGCTATTGCGTGATAGTGTAACGAGCGATAGCGTCACGGGAAGGGACCGCTAACGCTATTAGCGTCACTATTGCGGGGCTATTTACCGCTATTTATAACAATGGTTTGAAATATGTGTGCTTAATTGTCATCGGATAAAAAACGAATAAAATTGTGAATTATAACCAATGAATATCATGAAATTTGAAAAACACTAACTCAAATAATTTGGGTCGAAACAATAATAAAAGAAAAAATCGTGCATTATAGCCCATGAACATCGTGAATTACGTATGTGTACTTTATTGCAATTTGGGTCAAAACAAACTGAAACCATAAACATCGCAAATTATTAAGAATGCGTATGTAATTGCTATTTGTTTGAAATGAACAAAAACAGAATTGTGGGTAAACCCATGAAATCGTAAAGTTTAAGGTACATCTACTTAATGACCATTAGGTTGAATCAAAGAACCATGGACCGTTATTGTGGGTTGTAGCATATGAAAACCGCGGATTTTGAAGTAAGCATACGTAATTGCCGTCGAATGGAACAAAAATGGACGAAAATCGTGTGTTACACATGAAAATAACGAAATTAATGTACGTGTACCTAATTTTTATATGGTCGAAAAGTGAATAAAAACAGACAAAATCGTAGGTTATAGCTCATAAAAATTGTTAATTTCAAAGTAAGTTAACTTAATTGTTAGTTTGCGGTTAGGTCGAAATCGAACAAAGCCCATGAACATCGAGAATTTTTAAATATGCATATATACTTAATTGCCAATAGGTCGAAATGAACAAAAATAAACAAAAATCGTGAATGATAATCCATAAAAATTGTGAATATTATAGTATGTATACTTAATTACTATTGAGTTGAAGCAAACAAAAAAGTAGACAAAGACACTGTGTTATAGCCTAGAAAAAGCATGATTTCTCAAGTACGTGTACTTAGTTGTAATGAGGTTAAAACGAACAAAATTTAAGTTGGGCAAAAAAAATTGTAGCTCTTTTGGTTTATTGCTTTTTGGTCAAATAAAGTAATGGACAAAACTTGTGGGCCATAACCTATGAAATGATGAAAATCACGGATTTTGGAGTACCCCTACATAAATACCATGACGGAAAAAAGGGCAAAAATTTATAACTCATGCAAATTACAAATTTTAAAGTATGTGTACAAAGTTGTTATTGGATCACAACAAATGAAATTACAATGAATATGTGGGTAATAACTCATAAAAATGTGAATTTTGAAATATACATTTAATTACTATGGGGTCAAAGAGAACGAAAGTGGATAAACATATTCGGTTATAACCCATTGATATATAATTTTAAAGAAAATGTACTTAATTTGCATTTGAAGAACTCATACTTAATTGCATTTGGTTCCAAACAAACAAAAAATCGTATGTTATAACTCCTGAAAATCATGAACTTAATTTGCATGCGCTAAATTGTTATTGGATAGAAACAAACAAAAATGGACAAAATTTGTGGGTTATAGCCTAGGTTAGTCACACGTGGCATTTTTAATGTTGTGCCCGTGTCAAACACGTGTTAAACATAGATTCTCAGTGGACACAACATAAATGAATGTGATTCAAAGTAAAACCCGATTTTTCCATTATGTATACTCTAAACGGTTTCTTTGGTAATGTTGGGTTCAAAACCAATCTGTTTGAAAACTAAAACTCATCACTCAGATATTTAAAAAGTACCCATCATATTATATCCCATGCTATCAAAACTAAACTTTTGAAGTTAAAGCTTATTCTTAGTTTGATTTAACTTGATTCTTAAAGATAATTGAAAGAAACATACAAATATTATAAGTATTATATTTTCATATTTGATCTAATATATATAGTTGTGTCCCTGTATCCTACATTTTATAAATTTGATATGTTCGGTGTCTGCACTCCGCACCTGTAATCATGCTATCTAGGTTATAATCCATGAAAATCTGTGAAGTATGAAGTGTATGTACTTATTTGTAATTGGGTCAAACCATAATAAAATGGACAAAAGTCAGTATATAACCCATACAAATTGTGAATTTTCAAGGATGTATGCTTAATTTGAAACTTGACGAAATGAGGAAAAAATTAAAAAAAGAAATTATGAGTTATAGTTCAAGAAAATCACAAAGTTTTGAAGTATTTATACTTAATTCCCATGGGATCGAAAAGAACTAAAATGGACAAAAATTGCGAATTATAGCTCATAAAAATCTTAAAATTTAAAGTATGCGTATTTAGTTGCTACTATTGGGTCCGAACAAATATAAAAGTTGTGGGTTACCCATGAAAATTGTGAAACTTTAAGTATCTATACTTCATTGTAATTAGAATTAGCTCAAAGAGAAAACACCAAAATTTTAGGTCATGGCCGAGGAAAATCACGAATTTGAATGTATGTGTACTTAGTTGAACAAAAATAGGAAAAATTGTGAGTTAACACATGAAAATTGTGAATTATGAAGTATGCATGCTCAAGGTTTTAAATATCGGCCGACATGTCCGACATGTCGGCCGACATATCGGTTTGATGGCTTGACCGACACGACATGGACGTTTTCAACTCGTATATCGGTTTTCAGGGCCAAATCGGAAATATCAGGGTCATATCGGGCATATCAGCCTATTTTTTAGCTTTGAAAAATCGACTGATATGGTACTTTTTTTTAGATCTGTTTTTTGTTATCGGGTTTGGGTTTAGTGATAAATACCCAAACCCGTTTGATCCGTTCTCATGTTTAAGGGTTCCTTATGAACCCGATAGAAAGAAATTATGAACCCAAATCCATATATTATTTACTTTTTATATGTTTAGTCTATAAAATTTATAAAGTATGCTTATATTGAATTTATGAATGCTTAGATTACATTTAGGACATGATATTATACATATGCGCACTACCCGATATGGCAATCCGATATTTAGTCAATGTCCCCCGATATATCCCCGATTTCCGCTATCCGATATGGATTTCAGCCATCCGACATGAACCCGACATCCAATATTTAAAACCTTGTGCATGCTTAATTGTCTTTAGGTTGAAAAGAATAAAAATGAACAAAATCGTGGATTATAGCCATTGAAAATCTTAAATTTGGAAGTACACATAATTAATTGCTATTAGGTTGAGACCAATAAAGTAGAAAAGGATTGTGGGTTAAATCCTGGAAGTACACATAATTAATTGCTATTAGGTTGAGACCAATAAAGTAGAAAAGGATTGTGGGTTAAATCCTTTGAAAATAAAGAATTTTGAAATATGCGGTTGAGACCAATAAAGTAGAAAAGGATTGTGGGTTAAATCCTTTGAAAATAAAGAATTTTGAAATATGCATAATAAGTAGCCACCGAGTCAAAATGAATGAAAATGGACAAAATCATTGGTTTGTAGCCTATGAAAATCATAGATTTTAGATTGCACATGCTTAATTGCCATTAGATCGAAATGAAAAAAAAATCATGTGATATACCTCATGAAAATTAAAATTTTTGGAGTAAACGTCCTTAATTTTCTTGAGTTCGAAGGGAGCAAAAATGGACAAATGCCATAGATTATGACACTTGAAAATTGCGAAGTTCAAAATACATGTGCTTAGTTTGCTATGGTATCGAAAGGAATAAAAATAGACAAAAATAATAGGTTATAACCCATGTTAGTTGTGTTATTTGCGTACTTAATTAACATTGGGCCGAAACTAACAAAAATGGATAAAAAACTGTAGGTTATAGCACATAAAATGATTAAATTTGAAGTGCGTGTGTATAATTGATATTGGATCAAATCAAACAAAAATGAAAGAAAATCATAGATTAAACTCACGAATGTTTAAATAATCTTACTTTCATTGTGTCGGAAATGACAAATATGACGAACGTGGAGAGTTATAGCGCTGGAAAAATGAAAATTATGAAGTTCATATTCGTATTTGCAATTGGGTCTAAATGAACAAACAAGGACATAAATTATGGGGTATAGCCATGAAAAATGTAAATTTTGAACTGCCTATTCCTACTTGCAATTGGATCAAATGAAAAAGTATGAACAAAAATCATGGGTATATAGTCCATTAAAGTCGCGAACTTTTAAATATGCATATACTTAATTACTCGGTCAAAACGAAGGGTAATTACAAAATAATTGGGTTATAACCCGTTAAAATCTTGAATTTTATAATAAGCGTAACTAATTGACATTAGGTCGAAACGAACAAAAAATAAAAAAAAAATCATGGGTTATAGGCTTATAGCCCACGAAATTGTGAATTATGAAGTACGCATATTTATTTGCAATTGAGTCGAAACAAACAAAATGAACAAAATTTGTGCGTTATATCTTATTTTAATTGTTAGTTGAAATACCTACACTTAATTGCAATTGGGTGACTGGGTCGAACAAACAAAATTTGACAAAAGTCATTTATAATAGCCTATGAAAATCACAAGTTTTGAAATACGTGTACTTAATTACAATTGAATTAAAACAAATAAATTGGAAACAAATTGCGTTATATCTCATGTTTATTGCGAAACTTTGAATATATGTATTTAATTGCAATTGGGTCGAAAAGAAAAAATGGTCATAATAATAGATTATAGCGCATGAAAATCACGAATTTAGAAATGTGTATACTTAATTCTAATTGGGTCCAAGCAAACAAAAATGGAAAAAAGTGTGGACTATGGCCCATGAAAATCATGATCTGATAGTATGCACATACTCTATTGCCACTTGATCGAAATGAAAAAAATGAACAAAAATCATGCGTTGTAGCCCATGAAAATCATTTGAAGTAATGTACCTAATTGCAATTGGGTCGAAATAAAATTTGGACATTAATTAGTGTTATGTCCTATGTTAATTGCAAAACTTGAAATTTGCGTACTAATTGCAATTGAATCGAAATAAATAGAAATGATCAAGATCGTGGGCTTCCCATGGAAATCGAGAATTTAAAAGTCTACTTAATTGTAGTTGGTTCTTAACAAACAAAAAAGTAAAAAATTATGGGTTACGACTCATGCAAATCTGAACTGTAAAATACACACATTTTATTGTCATTAGGTCAAAGTGAGCAAAAAGTCACCAAAATCATGCGTTATTGCTCATAAAAATTATGAATTTCAAAGAATGCATGCTTGATAGCAATTAGGATGAAACGAATAAAAATTGACAAAAATCATGTGTGATATCCCAGAAATTACAAAACTTGAAGTACTTGCTCGTGAAAATTGTGAGTTTAGTACTTAATTTCAATTGAGTACAAACAAACAAAAATGTGAAAAATTATGTATCACATCCCATGTAAATCGTGAATTTTAAAGTGAACCCCCTTAATTACTTTTGAGTCGAGATGGAAGAAGGTCAAAATCATCAGATTAAAACTTATGAAAACCTTTTGAGGTATTATGTCACGCTCCGAAACTACAACAAAAAATTCATAAATACGGGTTACGCGACACCAACGACCTATGCACGAGACAAGTCTTATGCACGAGTCAAGCCTGACACTTCATATCACATAGTTTATCTCAAAATATTCATTAATCTGCTGATGATAGAAGTTCAGAGCAAGGTTTTAAATATCGGTCATCGGGGATTTATCGGACGATCAAAATCCTTATCGGATAGCAGAAATCGGGGATATATCGGGCAGTGTTGTAAATAGCGGCCAATAGCGGGGCTATAGCGGCACGAATAGCGGTCGCGGCCCTTCAGCGCTACGCGTAGGGGTTTCGCGGTTGGCTTAAGCGAAAAAATCCGCTATTCATTTGAATAGCGCGTAAAAGCGGATTTTAGCGGGTTAAAAGCGGGTTTTCGCTGTTAAAAGCGGATTTTCGCGGTTAAAAACGGATTTTCGCGGTTAAAAGCGAATTTTTGTTGTTAAAAGCGGCTAAACCCGCTATCACACATATTTGATACTATATTTCTTGAATTTCTTCATAGTTTCATTCATACAACAAACTTATTAATTGTTATTTATTGATAATACAAGAAATTTATAACTAATTGAATTTTTAGATTTTTTTTATGTAATTGTTATTTATTGATAATACAAGAAATTTATAACTAATTGAATTTTTAGATTTTTTTTATGAATTTTCTTATTATTTAGGATATTTAAATATATTTAAATTTGACCGCTATTTGACTATGCGCTATTTGCCGCGATTTCGCCGTAATAGCCCGATATAGCCTTAGCAGTACCTCGCCGCGATGCGCCGCGATCCGCTATCAGCAACCTTGATATCGGGGATAAGTAGTATTTATCGGAGTGATATACTAGATGGTGTATATATAATATAACAACCAAAAAATGTAATCTAACCATACTTAATGAAATATAAACATACCAATGTATAAATAATCATGTTTAGAATTACTAACCAATTGTAGAAAGCAAGTCGGGTCGGGTTTAACAACTCACTAAATAACTGCCCATTACCTGAAAATTGAACTCAAAATTTGGCCCAATAAAGCCGATATTTAGAGCCTCTTTATCGTCCAATAAGTACCTTTATCGTCGATAACTCGCCGATAAACCCCAAAAAACGATAACCGATTAAAATTCCTTCGATAACTCGCCGATAAACCCCAAAAAACGATAACCGATTAAAATTCCTACTTATCCTAGCGGAAAGCTCCCAAATCTGATAACTCGGCGATAATATCGGATTATCGGCCGATATTTAAAACCATGGTTCAGAGCAACTATATATATATATGAAAATGTTATATTATTTATTTTTTTCGATTACAAGATAAATCAAATATAATACTTATTCAATTTCATATTATAAAATACTAGTGAGAAATGAACTCACTATCTCGTTAATGTATATTTTAGTCAGCTTTTCTAATAAAATTTCATATTGAAAAGCAAAGAGTGCTGATTTTGTCAATCGGTTCATAATCACTCATATTGCATCATTCTTTCTCAAAGATTTCGGAAGGCCAGTGACAATCCATGATGATCTTTTCCCATTTTCACATTGGTATGTCCAAGTTATGGACTAAACCAGCTGGTCTTTGGTGTTCAGGCTTTACTTGTTGGCAAGTAAAACATTCATCCAATTACGATCGATTTGATCTTATTGCCTAGTGACTACAAATGTCACTGCTTGTAGTAGTTCCTCAGTGCATTGTTGTCTATTGAGTTTCCTGAGGTGGATGCACGAGTAATTCTAGATCTCATCATTTCACTTATCGTTTGATTAAGATCCTTATCTTCGTTAGGAGGGGTTTGTTCATTACCTGTAGCCATATCTCCCTATAAATAATAAAATGTTTAGGTCAACTGTTATACAAGAAATAATTTCTGAGTCAGCCACATATACGCAATTCAAGTAATTATGAACTCGATTATTACTCAACATAATAACACAAATCTGTATTTACAAGCCAAAAGTATATTATTAATAGTTAACTTTTTAGTCCATACATATATCTTGAGTATATGGGTTTACATATATACATATTTTCTTCCAAAATGTCCTATATATACCAAAAGAGTAACTACGAAAACCCATATACTAATATTACAAAATTGTCCTAACAGTTACACTCTATTTCATCGAGGAGAGGAGCTGCTAGAGCTAGACTTATCCTCGGTTGGCTCGGTCTCCTCCGAGTTTTAGTTATTATCAGAGTCGGACATTGGATCTGGATCGATACTACTAGTCTCTCATCCTTCAAGATCGAGGTCTGGACCAATACGTAGGGTATTCGACTCATTCTCAGAAAAAGGGAGTCCATCATTATCACTAAAAATCTGGACCACCTGGGACTCGGTGCTAGAGGGATCGGACGAACCCACGGTAACTTCTGAAGGTGATGACTCAACTGGAATAACCTCTACTGCTAGATCCTCATCCTCAGAATGATCAACCTTAGACTCCGATGGATCTATTATAATAACTTCTACTGACTCGACCTCTGATAAGTCTGGGGTCACATGGTTAACCACTATCAAGTCTGGGTCAGTCTCATCAGAAGTGTACTCCCTGTCTCTTAAGCTAGGTTCCCAGGAGTTGTCTACAGAAATTGTATAGCTAAAATGGGTGTCTGAGAAACTGGTTAAGGAATGTGTCACCGCCATCCTACAAAAAGGGGACCATCTATCAGCATACTAAAATAAAGGGACAAAAATAAAATAAAATAAACATGTATTAAGAAATACTAGAAAGTTCTAAAATGAAATAAGGTCAACTAAATCCCGTATGTACCCTCCTTAAATATGTAAAAGGCCTAACTATAAAGCATTAAGATGCATACACATATATACATATGTATACAGAAATATATATCACATAGCTGACCCATACGATAACACTCATCCAGCGCATATATACTATGCTAACGTGCCCTACAAGGCTTCTAACGTCAAAACCTAGGCTCTGATATCATCTTAAACACATAAAATTTTTGTTTCTTTTTGCAAATCCTTGTTTTTAACTTCATAATCATAACAATTTATCATCCTCACTCAATTCTATTTTGATTCAAATTACAAAAACTTACTATGAAATTTAAAAGTGGGTTATACCTCAATTGATTGGGATATTGATTTGTTGCCTTGGTCTTCTTTTCTCGCTTCACAAGCTTTCTATTGATCCCAGAGAGTTTTGTTGAGGGTATTCTCCGTTTTTTCTATTTTTTTGGGGTTTTCTTTGATTTTTTTCTCTGTTGTATCCTTCTGTTGAGGAGGCTATATTTTCTTTCTTATGTGTGCAACTGAATATACTATGATATTTTCTAGAATAAACCCTTTTTAAATCAGGGTCAACATTAAGAAAGAAAAAAAACTACTAATTTGTACAAAATCCGAGGATTATTATTTTCTCAATTTCACAGTTAATTGTCAGAATCTTAATTCTCGATGAGTTATTCGTGAATATGAAAGTCACCTCATTGGTCACACTAAGGCTACGAATTATAGCTCAGTAGTATGGGAATGCGTAAAACGCATCACATAACAGATAATTCTCGAAAATCGAATGCACCTAACACTATCATACGTTACTGGCCAAATATAGAGGAGCCAGAACAAGTTTCAGAGGGGCCAATACAGAGGGGTCAATATAGAGTGGCCAAATAAATGTGCATTCACCATATGAAGCAGAATCACTTCATAGTGGACTTTTTGAGGGTTTAAAAATATCAAGAATCGCTTGTCAAATGAGTAACACCTTGCGTATCAGAATTTATAGATACTTTCAAATGACGTGGACAAGGGTAAAACTCGTTATCCCAGTTAAAACAGTTTACGGATTTCACTTTTCTTTATTTTTTATCAAATACTAAGTCACAGAAAATCTTTGAATCCATTAAACTGTTGAAATGCGTTCTAAATATTTATTTTCTTCAAAAGCTTTCAAATAAAGCAATTCCCACAATTATTTGAAATCGAATAAGAACCAAATTCACTTTTCATAGTTCATATAAAATCAAATTGATTTTTCATATCTTGTATGAAATCAACATCGTATTTATGGTTTAGGCCACAACAAAAGTAGATCAAATCACCTTTTATTTATATATATGAAAATGATATATTATTTATTTTTCGATTACAAGATAAATCAAATATAATACTCGTGCAATTTCATATTATAAAATATTAATGAGAAATGAACTCACCTCTAGTGGACACGATTTTTCCTCTCTTTTTTTTCCTAATGGACCGTCTGAGGCCTCTCTCTTTCTCTCTCTCTCCATGGCGACAGGAATCGCCGACGTCCAGGAGCGGCCAATGGTAAGACCCCCGCCGGATCTAGGGTTAGTAATTTTTTTCCAGTCCGTCATATACATCTTAAACACATAAAAATTTTGTTTTTTTTTGCAAATCCTAGTTTTTAACTTCATAATCATAACAAGTTATCATCCTCATTCATTTTATTTTGATTCAAATTACTAAAACTTACTATGAATTTTGAAAGTGGGTTATACCTCAATTGATTGAGATATTAATTTGTTGCCTTTGTCTTCTTTTCTCCCTTCACAAGCTTTCTATTGATCCTAAAGAGTAGAGGATGAGAGGGTATTCTCCGTTTTTTTTTTTTCTTTTTTTGTGGGTTTTCTTTGATTTTTTTCTCTGTTTTATCCCTTTGTTGAGGAGGTGCCGCCCCAAACATCAAATGACTTTTAGCCATTAAAACACTAACGTGACAATTAAACAAGAGTTGGACAGGGTGAAATTCAAAGAAATCCCTAATTAGTTTTTTCCTAATCTGTATTTTAAAATTTTTTCTCCATTAATCCAATTTTAAGACACTAATTACTTAGGCTACTATGCTCTCCCCTCCTAATAAAATGTTTCGCCCTCGAAACTTGACATACCTATATCTCAAAAGAGCTCTGAATATCTCTCTCGCATAGAATCTTTCGTCTCCCAAGTAGCTTCTCTTTCAGAGTGATTCTTCCACTAAACTTTCACATATTTGATTATTCTCATATGTACCCTCCTTAAATATGTAAAAGGCCTTACTATAAAGCATTCATATGCATACACGTATATACATATGTATACAAACATATATATCACATAGCTGACCTATACGATAACACTCATCTAACGTATATACACTATGCTAACGTGCCCTACAAGGCTTCTAATGTTGAAACCTAGGCTTTGATACCATCTTAAACACATAAAAATTGTGTTTCTTTTTGCAAATCCTAGTTTTTAACTTCATAAGCGTAACAAGTTATCATCCTCACTCATTCTATTTTGATTCAAATTACTAAAACTTACTATGAAATTTAAAAGTGAGTTATACCTCAATTGATTGTGATATTGATTTGTTGCCTTGGTCTTCTTTTCTCCCTTCAGAAGCTTTCTATTGATCCCAGGGAGTTTTGTTGAGGATGAGAGAGAATTCTCCGCTTTTTTTCTTTTTCTTTTTTTGTGGGCTTTCTTTGATATTTTCTGTGTTTTATCCCTCTGTTGAGGAGGTGTCGCCCCAAGCATCAAATGACTTTTAGCCATTAAAACACTAACGTGACAGTTAAATAAGAGTTGTGGGGTGAAATTCCAAAGAAATCCCTAATCTGTTTTTTTTTTAAAAAAAATCCATTAATCCAATTTTAAGGCACTAATTACTTAGGCTACTACATACTACCTACATAATTACCATTGGGTCGAAATAAACAAAACTGAAAAAATCATGGGTGGCCCCTGAAAATCGCAAAATTTGAAATATGGTTAATCAATTGACATTGGGTCAAAGCACATGCACACACACAACAAGAGTATCTGATAATTTTTTTAATTTGTAGACGTTAGCGGACCACATTCTGTTTTCTTGCTTCACTTAACAAGCTACATTACTACAAATTATGCTAGTTTGTTCGTTTGTAATTTATTAGTCTGTATAAGCACTTGCTATAGGGATTACGGGTTTTGGGTCTTTTGTTCCTTCTAGTTGTCCGCGATCTCCCTGAGTTTCTCTTTCACTCCATCTCTTAGCACGTGTCTCATTTCTATACTTCCATTAGCTTCACCCTGGAGCTTCCTAATGCAAAATTGCCTCGGTTATCTCCTGCAATTTTAGCGCAGTTTCCCATTTAAGAGTGAATTTTCTTACTTTATTTCTGAATCGTCAAACTATAGTGACATAATTTGAACAATCTAAGTATTGCCATGTAGTTTTTATTTTTGCTAGGAACCACATTCAAATTCTTATCATGGTTGGTCTATGGTGATACCACATTCAAATTCTTATCATGGTTGGTCTATGGTGATAGCATTGAGTAGAAACAATTTAACTTGGCTAATGTTTTAAACCTTCAATCAAATTTTTGTCTATGGTGATAGCATTGAGTAGAAACAATTTAACTTGGCTAATGTTTTAAACCTTCAATCAAATTTTTAGACTTTCTTTTTGGATTACAGGTATTTTGTTTCTCTGTCAGCTTCTTGTCCCCAAAGTCCATGGATCCTGTCGTGATGTGACAACAACACCCGTATTTGGCCAATGAAGGAATTTGATATCCGCTTTGGAACTAACTATCAGAAAGTAAGCAGATAAAACATACAACAAAATCAAATACAAAACAACAAAATCCCTCTTAACACTAACTCTGTAAAATCACCCAAAATCTCAGACAGACACACTATTAGGAACCCCTCTTCCGCTAATCCCCGCAACCCTCCAACCCTCCTAAAATCTGAAGTATTCGGATAGAGCAAAGTATAAGCAACACCAACCTCCCCTGTCCTATTCTTCAACCTCTCATCCTTATTCCTCTCCTCGATCCTCTTCTCAATCCTCACCAGCTCCTCTCTAAACCTCTCAAAAACCTCCACTGCCCTTCGATCCGACGTCCACTCCCTATCCTCCCTCTGCCCAATATAAACCTCATCGCTCGAGTGCATCGACAAAATCTCTAACACTGACATAACCGTAAATGCCGGTGCCTTTCTCGTTATACTCTTAAGTAACAACCCCTCAGGGTCATTTTCAATCTCATCATACTCTTTAGGATCTGGCATTGGATGTCGAATGAATGTGGGTCGGTTTGGGACAAAGCCAGCATATGCGTACTGGCCGAAGTTGAGGGAGGCATGGTAGGCAGAGGCAAGCCAGATGAGGATTGTACAAACTTCGGTTAGGGATGATAGCGTTTGCATGTTGGGCCACCAGGGTAAAACACTTGTGTAATTTTCACTCAGGGGTTCTATGTACCAAAATGAAGCTACAAATGTAATAACTTCCAAAGGGTGATACTACAGGGAATCTGTGCAAGTAAACGTTTGCTTTATTCAAATTATAGGATATTCCTCTGTAACTAACTATAATCTTGGGACACATTTTTTCTTTTTACCTTGAAATATACGTGTAAGAGAAGATATTTTGGAATACCTTTTGCAGAGATCAGTTGGGAGTGCATGATCCATGAGGTTCCAGCTTTTATAAATCTCTGATGTCAAACTCATTGCGAATTTTCCAGGAAAGAAGCTTCTCTCTACGGGTCCATTTGCGTGTACGAGGAGCTGGCGAGCCAAGGAGTTCATGTTCATGTTGTCTCTATAGTGAGGGCTCAGCAATTTGTAGATCGGGTGCGTAACACTGAGCTGTCTGTTTTGTCGCTATAACAAAGGGTTCAATTGCTGCATGTGTGTAAAATTAAATTAGATGTGCATATGTGTTGGGACAAACCCGGGGCCCAATAGAGCAGGGTCGCAGCAATAGTAGAACAAAAGTAGAGATAAAATGTTGGACACACAGATTTACGTGGTTCGGCACTTGATTGCCTACGTCCACGGGCAAGGATAGAAGAATCTACTATGAAGAGAAAACTCTGGAGTTACAAACTCTCTCTCTTTACAAGGAGAAACTCTCTCTAATTTCTCTCTCTCACTCTTCTATATAAGAAGTTGTTTCTGGGATGAGATTTCCTTAACCTATTTATAGTTTTTAGAAAAATACTATGCACAATAAAATATTAATATTTTACTGTAGCTGTGGGGTCCGCTCTTTTGTTTTCTTCTCAAATTTTCAACATATGTGGCTGTGCACTTTCGGTGGGTTTGGAATATTAGGCACCTGACAATCTCCCACTTGAAGATTTGATTGAGCATCAATCATATCTTCACACCATTCTTTCTATCTTGCCATCTTCATGTTGCTTACGTCTCCATCAGACCACAAGAGGATCGACACCAAATAAATTTGTCAGTACTGACTGCTTTGGTCAAAAAATCTGCTAGGTTGTCTTTGGTGTGAATTTTCTGCATATCCACTGTTCCTTCTTCCACTTTCTCACGAACGAAGTGATACTGAACTCGAATGTGCTTGGTCTTTGAATGAAAGGCTGGATTTCTTGCCAAATGCAAAGCACTCTGACTGTCACAAAATAGAGAAATCTTCTTTTGTTCATAGCCGAGTTCCTCCAGCACCATCTTCAACCACATCGCTTCTTTACTAGCTTGTGTAGCTGCTACATACTCTGCTTCTGTTGTTGAAGTAGCCACAACTGACTGCAGTTTTGAAACCCAGCTTACAGCTCCGCCAGCAAGTGCAAACACATAACCTGTGGTGGATTTGCTATTATCACGATCACCTGCATAATCAGAATCAACATATCCACTGACAATAAAATCAGATCCCCCATAACATAATGCAACATTTGAGGTTCCTTGAATGTATCTTAGAACCCTCTTTACAGCATTCCAATGCTCTTTACCAGGATTCGCCATGTATCGACTAACCACTCCCACTGCTTGTGCAATGTCTGGTCTTGTACAAATCATCGCGAACATTAAGCTTCCCACTGCTGATGCATACGGTACTCGAGACATCTCCATCCTCTCTTCTTCACTGCTAGGACTCATACTGGAGGATAACTTGAAATTAACAGGAAGTGGGGTAGAAATTGACTTACAATCTTGCATGTTAAAGCGTCGCAAGATTTTCTTCAAATAGTTCTTCTGAGAAAGCTAAATCTTCCTATTAATTCTGTCTCGGTAAATTTGCATCCCTAGAATCTTGTTTGCAGATCCTAAATCCTTCATTTCAAATTCCCTAGCCAACTGAGCCTTTAATTCTTGGATACGATCTTTGTTGGGGCCTGCAACCAACATGTCGTCAACATACAACAATAAGATAACAAAGTTATTTTCACCAAACCTCTTGAAATATGCACAAGGGTCTGAATTAAGTCTGTTGTATCCAAGGCTCATGATGAATGAATCAAATCTCTTGTACCAACACCTCGGCGCCTGCTTTAGACCGTACAGAGATTTGTTCAATCTGCAAACCAAGTTCTCTTTTCCTTTTTCTTCAAAACCTTCTGGTTGGAGCATGTAAATTTCTTCTTCAAGATCTCCATGAAGAAATGCTGTTTTCACATCTAGCTGCTCTATATGTAAGTCAAATATAGCGCTCATAGCCAGGACAATTCGGACTGTTGTTAGTCGAACTACAGGAGAAAATATTTTATTAAAATCAATACCTTCTTTCTGAGCATATCCTTTTACCACCAATCTAGCACGATACCGCTCCACTTGATCATCGCCATTTCGCTTGATCTTGTAGACCCATTTGTTTCCAATGGTCTTTCTTCCTTGTGGCAGTGACACAAGTTCCCAAGTCTTGTTCTTATGGAGAGCTTCAATTTCTTCCTGCATTGCTGCCATCCACAAAGATGCATCTGTGCCATTTATAGCTTCATGAAAAGTTGATGGCTCTCCATCTTCTGTTAGAAGACAGTATGCAACATTACTCTCCGTAATATACTCCGAGTGCCAAGTCGGTGGTCTTCTCTCACGAGTTGACCTTCGAACTTCTGGAGCCTCGGCCTCGACTGGTTCTTGTACATCATGCTCCGGTGTCGCTTCAGAAGAATTCGGATTATCTTCTACCTGAACAGCTACAGTCTCTGAGTCCTTCCTCGAACTGCTTTCTTTTTCACCACTTTGTAGTTGATTTTCTACAAAGATAACATCTATGCTGATGATAACCTTATAGGTAGTGGGATCCCACAAGTGATACCCCTTTACTCCATCAGCATACCCCAAGAATATGCATTTTCTGGATTTTGAATCCAGCTTTGTAATTTCTTGGGCATTGTACATTACGTACACTGGACATCCAAATATATGGAGGTTAGAATAATCAGCTGGCTTGCCAGTCCACATCTCCATCGGCGTCTTTAATTGTATTGCAGTTGATGGAGATCGATTCACCACATAACAGGCGGTTTTTACTGCTTCCGCCCAAAAGACTTTTTCCAGATTTGCAGTAGCCAACATAGCTCTTGTTCTTTCCAACAGAGTTCTGTTCATCCGCTCCGCCACTCCATTTTGTTGAGGAGTATAAGCCGTACTGAATTGTCTTTTGATGCCTTCATGCTTGCAGAATGCTAGGAATTCACCGTCTGTGTATTCTCCTCCATTATCTGTTCTCAAGCACTTGATCTTCTTCTCAGATTCAAGCTCGACCCGCGCTTTGTAGGCTTTAAAGACTGAGAACACATCCGCCTTCTTCTTGATAGGATACACCCAACATCTCCTGGAGTAATCATCAATAAAGGACACAAAGTACTTTGCTCCTCCTAAGGATGTAACTGGTGCTTGCCATACATCAGAATGAACCAGTTCCAGAATAGCCTTGCTTCTAGAACTCGATGTGTTGAACTTCAGTCGATGTTGCTTGCTTGTAACACAATGCTCGCAGAATGGAAGAGCTACCGAATTAAGTCCAGGAAGCAGTTTCTGATCGGAGAGAACCTTCAAGCCTCGTTCTGACATGTGGCCTAGCTTGCGATGCCACATCATGGTTTGTTCTTCTCCACGGCTGGTTGATGCCACACATGAATCAGCTTCCTGCAGAGTCTCTCCCTTGAGCATGTACAGATTTGCAGCTATCTTTTCTCCTTTTATCACCACAAGCGCCCCTCTAACAATCTTCATGACTCCATTTTCTATATGAGTCTTGCACCCGAGCTCATCTAATTGTCCCAAAGACAATAGATTCTTCTTCAAGCCCTTCACATGTCGCACATCTTGAATGGTGCGTATTATACCATCAAACATTTTGATTTTGATAGTACCAATACCACAAATCTCTAAGGCATGATCATTCCCCATGAATACAGATCCTCCTGAGATAGGTTCATATTTGTGAAACCAATCTCTCCGAGAGGTCATGTGCCAAGAGGCTGCTGAATCTAGAAGCCAGACATCAGCAAACTTCTTTCTGCCTTCATCAACAGTGGTTGCTCCACTGAATAGAATTTCACCATCCTCTGACGTGCTGACAACGCATCCTTGAGATGTTGATGGCTCTGAATACTTTTTATCTCCACTCTTCTTGTTGTGCCAACACTCCGATTTGACGTGCCCTCTTTTGCCACAGTTGTAGCATTTGATATTCTTCTTACTTCGTGATTTCGATCTACCATGGGCATGACTCCCACTGGAGCCACGTTCTGTTGATCTTCCTCTCGTCACCGATAAGGCCTCCGCTTGCTGCGAACTTGTCTGCCTGTCTTCCTTGTTCTTGCGCCGATTTTCTTCCTCCAGAACAGCGGCTGCAACATCGTCGAAGACTAGATTGTCCGTGAGGACGTTGTTCGTCAGGTTGATGATGAGTTGATCATACGAGTCAGGTAGACTCTGAAGTAGAAGTTCTGCACGTTCATTCGCACCAACTGTATATCCCAACGTTGTGAGTTGGGAGAACAGTGTGTTTAGGGTGTTGATGTGGTTGGTCATCGATGTAGATTCTGCCATCCTCAGAGTGTAAAGTCTCCTTTTTAAGAAGATTTTATTGTGCATGGATTTCGCCTCATATAGCTTTGTTAGAGTATCCCAGATCTCCTTTGCTGTCTTCTTCTCCTCTATGCTTGACAGCACCCCGTCTGCTAATGCCAGATGGAGATTTGCAATAGCATTTTCGTCCATCTCGTTCCACTTCTTATCATCTGTGATGTCGTCCGGCCTTGCACCGATGGCCGCCAGACAATTATCTTTTCTCAAGATAGCCTTTATCTTCAACTTCCACAATGAGAAATTATTCCCGTCGAATTTCTCGATCTTGAACTTCGCCGCCATTGCTTCTACCATGAACAGTAACTTCTTACTATTTCACGTAAATAGTACTGTATTTATGGACAGTAACCGTATCTGTGAATAATGTCGTACTTGTGAATAGTGCTGTATTTGTGAACAGTACCGTACTCGTGAATAGTACCCGTCACCTCCAAAGGGTAAATAATAACCTAACTTATTTTCTGATGTGGAGGATCCACCTTTGGTGGCAGCCACAGAGCATACGATAAGTAGATATATACAAGTACCCTAAGTTGGCTCTGATTTGTTGGGACAAACCCGGGGCCTAATAGAGCAGGGTCGCAGCAATAGTAGAGCAAAAGTAGAGATAAAATGTTGGACACACAGATTTACGTGGTTCGGCACTTGATTGCCTACGTCCACGGGCAAGGATAGAAGAATTCACTATGAGGAAAAAACTCTGGAGTTACAAACTCTCTCTTTACAAGGAGAAACTCTCTCTATTTTTTTCTCTCTCACTCTTCTTATATAAGAAGTTGTTTCTGGGATGAAATTTCCTTAAGGATTTGGAGCCCTATTTATAGTTTTTAGAAAAATACTATGCACATTAAAATATTAATATTTTACTGTAGCTGTGGGGTCCGCTCTTTTGTTTTCTTCTCAAATTTTCAACATATGTGGCTGTGCACTTTCGGTGGGTTTGGAATATTAGGCACCTGACAATATGTACGTGCTTAAGGTTTTATGGGAAGATAAGGAAATATTTGGTGAAGTATGTCCATAAACGATCCCCATTGCTCATCATGGTATAAATGCATTGGAACGTGTATTCGTGTTAAACCTTGGTATTTGAAGGTCTTCAGATACGATGAATCTGGTGGTCTATGCTTCTTTTATGATTGAGAAGTACCACTTAGAACCAGTTGGATTCATAACTTCGAGAAAATGGTATGAATTTCATCCATGAGCAAATATAGGACGTGACTGAGAAGGTACCCCTTTAAGCATGACATCCTTGTATCTCTCTTGGTTTATGACATGCATGTTTTTTTAATTGACGTTGATGATTATTGTAAAATGATGTGTTTTTGTTGAATTTACCTTTTAAGTCCAATTCATTAATATGTAAAAAGTTTGCTTACTATATTTGAAGGTGAAAAGAAGTAGGATCTCATACCAGTGGCTAACAAGTTGTTGATGGCCCGAGTCGTTCACTGCTACGAATGCCTTCGCTATCCTCCATAGAGCTCCATTGACCCCATCCTCTCGGACTCAATGTTGCATCTTTCTCCAAGTACACTAGTGTTTTTGAGGCGTATACTTTGTTGGAAGTAAGTTCATATATTTTCCATTGGTACTCTTTAAGGTAGGAATGATCCCATACGAAGAACCGATCTTGTTATCATCTCCCTCCTCTTTTTCTTTGGTAGGTGGAATTACCCATCCGTCCTCATTTTCATCTTCATCGTCGCTCGTCAGTAGAGGCACGAAATGGCAATAATTGGCATGGCTATTTTGCCATTTAATTCATGTCCTTACTAATTTTTCTGACTACATGTGTGTTTTTTAAAAGAAATACCTCCATCTGATTTGAAACTCTCTCTGGCAATAATTTTCTTCTCTCAAGCATGCAGGTGAGGCTGTGCAGGCGAGTTTCTAACTATCAGGCGAGCTTGGCAGGTGAGATTGTGCAGGCGAGCCAGCCTCATTCAGGCAAGCTAAACTCCTTTACAGGTGAGCTCCAGAACATGCTACGAAAACAGGTCATAACTTTCAAACCGTAAGTCAGAATTGGACGAATTATAAATAAAAATCGACTATCTCGACGAAACGGAGCCGACCAAACCGACCCCATAGAGTTCGGTTTGCTCGTGTCTGTTTCGCCAAATTCCTTTTGGTTTGAGAGATATCAGCGTTTTCACATTTTTTGCTATTTCTAGCGAGGTTTTAGCAGTCTTGTTCTGAACTTCTCTGATAGGGATTAAAGTAAATTTTTATTACCTACAACCGTCATGATCCTTATTAGTTTTCTACTTAATGATGATTAATGGTTTGATCAATATGATGATGGAATTAGCTTACACTATGCATATTATGTTGTGTTATTAAATCATGATGTTAAATTATGAAACATGGGCAAAGTGGGAGAATGTTAGATTTTAGTGGCCCACGTTTATTTATTTTTTAACCAACTTTAGTGGTCACATTTTTACTCCCATGGTTTTTAGTTTAAGAAACTGCTCATGTTTTATTTTAGTTATATAACTACTCACTCACGTTTTTATGTTAAATTCCTATTTGTCAATAAATTAAGATAACTACTCACGTTGATGGAGTGTGAGTGATTATTCTATTTAAAAGGCTTGATCCTCTCTCTACCGGGAATGCGAAAAAATTCTCTCCATCAATAAAATTTCGGAAAACTTCAAGAGGGTTAAGGGAGAGAAACTCAAGTCTTCAAGGTTGTTCATCTTGCAATCAATTTCTCTTCAAGTTTCAAATCATGGATCAATGTACGTTTTCTTAATTAATTGTTCATTGTGAAAATCATTTGTTCTAAGATCTTGGCATAATGATAATCAAATCAAAATAAAGTATAGTTTGATTTGCTTAAATTTAAAGAATTAAGGTTACAGTAAATAGTCCAGTACTACAATAACAACTCGCTCCTCCCATTATTTAGTCCGAAATTTGCAAAATCGTCTTAACTTAAACCCTAACAAATTTTTAAACCCAACACCTCACTATTTTATTTTAAAAGACAAAGGCTTATTAACTCAAAATAATATCTAACCCAAACATAGCAATAGGGCTTTTAGCTTCCAATTCTAGATGGTGGTGTGAGTTTGTTGGCGTTGATCACCAACTGCCAACTATTTCCAGCTTCTTGTGTATATATGAATATATAATTTATTGACAAAACTAGATTTTTTAAATGAATATTGGTTGGAGTTGTATTTAAAGAAGTTTGTTTTATAGTTTTATTTATAAAAGTAGGGCATATTCGGCAAATGCATCATGAAAGGAAGGGGGTTGGGGGGATCCATAATGGTTGCAGATAGGGCCGCAAATGATCGAACCTAATCGAATATTAAGATGTTTGTGCTCGTATTTATTTAAAATTATCAAATTTGAACCTCAATTCTAATATTCATATCTAGAATTTTCCGAATTTGACCTCGAACACTCGATATTTGGTAAATATTTATGAAATATCAAAGTATATTCACTATGCTAAAGAATTTGATTTTAAATAATATTTAAATGTGTAAATACAAATTATCTCTTCATAATTACAATGCATGTATGCAATTCAAATATTTCATTAGAAAGTTGATTGAATATTCTTTAATTCCCTCCAAATTATTAGATAAAACTTAAGTAAAAATATAAGTGGATTTGTGTAATAATATAAATTATATGCGGCCAGGTTTTTTAAATGAATATTTAATGAGCAAACGAAGAATATATATTTGATTAAAGTCTATTTGTTAATGAACCAAAATACATAGTATTATTTGTTTAGTGTTAACTGAACTTCCTAATGGAACATTAACAATAGTTAGTCAAACAATTAACTAACTATTTATTAATTATTTGGTTTGTTTTCACCCTTATTTGCATCCATCTCTACAATATGAACGCAACCCACAAAACTAAATCAAGTTACGTGGATCTCAGAGGAAATGCTAGCAGAAATTTGTGAGTAGCGGAAATTTCAGCAGAGTTTCTGGTGCACGATAAGAGAGGAAGATCTCAATAAGAATTCTCGTCTCACCAAGGAAACAAGAATCTGAAGCGAATATCTCAACAAAGTGAAATATCAGCTCTTCCTCTCATCAGCTCTAGGACTGACTTGTCGAGGGATCCTAAAAACTATTACAATGGCAACAAACACAAAACAAACAATTTTACATGGTTCGGCAAACGTCCACGGGGCAAGGAGGGGGGGATCTACAATTAGAGGGAGAGAGAATACAAATAGGTTTATAACCACACAAGATCTCACAAATAAACCCTCAATCTAATCTCTCAATTCCTCTCTCAAAATCAGCACAAGAGACTACACAACAAAACTCTCAAAGTCGGCTTTGTTACAGCCGCTTTTCTCCTCTGTGCGAATCCCCTTGCACGCTGTCCAAGCAAGTCTGGTTTTCTCCCCCTGCTGCCTTGCACGCATACCAAGCCCAAAGAACCTCTGCACTTTTTCCTCTTGTTTGCTAGTCGTCCTTTACACCTGCACGCTGCCAAAGAAAGAGAGAAATAGCCGACTGCCCACCTCCTTCGCACTCAACCCTAGGCCAACAAGTAAGTGTATTTATAGGCCATGATTTTCGGGTGGGCCTCTTTGTCCGCTAGACTAAACTAATGGATTCGAAAATGCTCCTACCTTTATCTGCTGGATTCGAAAAATGCTGCTAGCCTTGTGATCCCCCCATTATAGGCCATGGTTTCGGGTGGGCCTCTTTGTTCGCTGGACTAAACTAATGGATTCGAAAATGCTCCTAGCCTTTATCTGCTGGATTTGAAAAATGTTGCTAGCCTTGTGATCCCC
>NC_033796.1:7228240-7231592 GCF_001876935.1 Asparagus officinalis
TCACAAAAATCACCTTTGAACCCATGACCTTTTCTTTTTGAAGTAGTCCTAAGAGTAAGTGCAGCAGGCTCGCACCCCAGCTCCCAATGCTGAGGTGGCAGTGAGAGCCTGCTGCAAACGCCCCAACAAGCTCCTAAGATGCCTCTTTAGGCTGATGTGGACATCATGTAAGAGGTGGGGCACAGTTGAGCTCCTAAGCGCGTCACAAATTTGTGAGCGCTTGGGAGCTCCTAAGGAATAAAAAACAAATTTTTTACACAAAACCCTACTTTTAGCCGTCAACCACACTAAAAGAGAGATTTTTTACACAAAAACCCATGTGATGTGGCATTGAGAGCTCTCCAACAACCACTCCTAACTATGAGTTTGTTGCACTTGCTCTAAGCCTTGTTAGGGCTCTCCCAACACTTCTTGTCTTCTTTGAGTCCCGCTATATAGGAAAGTTCAACTTTATTCTATAAATTTTCTTACTTGATAGTGTTGTATATTTGTGGCTAACCCCAAAAAAGATAAACTTTAATTATTCAAGTTGTCTTGGGTTCAAATCTCATGATAACCAATATTACATGGCTGAGATTTGAACCCATACCATTTCAAGGACATATAACTTATATGGCAATGTGCTAATCATATAGCCAACTACACAAGATTATCAAATCCCATGTAGTTTATTGATTATGAACTTCACACGATTGTGAATTCCGTGAAAATTAGACTAATTCTAAACTACACAGGATTGGAAATTCCATGTAGTCTAATTTCTGCTAAGCTACATGAGGTTCTCAATCAAGTGTAGTTTTTTGCATTTATTTATCAATTTCGACCCATTTTCTACCAGGTGGCTGAAACTAGGTCGAAAATTGTTGGGCGCAGAGTCACGCCCACCGCCGCGGAAGCGATATCACCTGAGAGAGAGCCCTGGCTTTTGTTTGCACAAAGTACAAGTCAAACTCGATATCTGAGTTTCGCGAAGGAAACCTAGACTCAGTAGCGAAATATCTCAGCGAAGTGAGATATCCACTCTTCCTCTCATCAGCGCAAGACCGAATTTTGAGGGATCCTACAAGCAATAGTCAACAACCCAGAAAACAGTAAATACACGAGATTTACGTGGTTCGGCAAACTTGCCTACGTCCACGGGAGGGGTGAGGGGAGATTCCACTATGAGAAGAACACCGACGACTTGTACAATCCACAAGCTCGTCTGAAAGAAAAAGATCTAATTTTTACCCAAAAGAAATTAACCTCTCTTTTGTAAATCCCTCTTTTTCTCTCCTCAAAATCTCTCTTTTTTAGATCTGAAAAACTCTCTCTTTTTTTTTTCTCTAAAAAACCCTCTGATTTTTTTCTCCTTGCAGCCGAAAACCCACCTCTGCTTTTCTTTCCCGCAGTCTAAGCCGCTGTTCCCTTTGATTTGTTCCCCGCTGCTTTTCCCACACCGAAAACCCTAACAACCCCTAATATTTATAGGAAGCTTAGTGGGCCGGTAAAGAAAACCGTAGCTTGGAGTTGTTTCATTATCACCTCACGCGGAAACTCACCCTCTCACGCACGCGGAAACTCACCCTCTCACGCGGACGTGGGTGTGGCCCACGTGAAACTGCCGTTCACAATTCTCCACCTCGTACATCATTTGATAAACCTCAAATTTTGGACGAACACCAGAAGAACTCCGCGAACTTTACCAGAGAGATCACCATCGGCCAAACCAGCTGCGCCACTTTACCGCGGCTGCCTACGTACCCTCCACCGGGATCAAGCTAACTGTAGTTCTGTAATTATTCTCCAACATAGTCTCCACCTGGGCCATGCCCTCTTGGGCAGTTCAACACGGGCTAATATGAAGCAAGTCCAAGCAATGCTTAAACTTGCCACCTGTGACCACCTTGGTTAACATGTCTGCGGGATTCTCATTCGTGTGCACCTTCATGAGAGAAATATCACCTTCCTCTATGACATCCCGCACGAAATGATACCTGACATCGATATGCTTGGTACGAGCATGATGAACTTGATTCTTCGCCAAGTGAATCGCACTTTGACTGTCGCACCACAAGTTCACGTTCTCCTGCTCAATTCCCAAATCGTCTAGAAGACCCCACAACCACAATGCTTCCTTCACTCCCTCCGCCATGGCCATATACTCGGCCTCTGTAGTAGAAAGTGCCACTGTAGCCTGTAACATCGATCGCCAACTAACTGGAGCTCCATGTATCTTGAATACATAACCAGTAGTAGATCGCCGTCTATCTAGATCACCCGCATAATCAGAGTCAACAAACCCGTCAATCTGACATGTATCTCCACCAAAACACAGACCCGTATCGGCGGTACCTTTCAAGTACTTCAGGACCCATTTCACCGCTTCCCAGTGCGCCTTTCCCGGATTCGCCATGAACCTGCTGACCACACTAACCGCTTGTGAAATATCTGGACGTGTACACACCATGGCGTACATCAAACTGCCAACTGCACTAGCATAAGGAACACGCTCCATGTGTGCCTTATCTTCCGCTGTAGTGGGAGATTGTTTACCTGAAAGCCTGAAGTGTGGAGCCAATGGAGTCGCCACCGACTTAGCACTTTGCATCCCGAACCTCGCGATCACCCGCTCTATATAGCCCTTCTGACTCAAGAACAATCGCCGATTCGCCCGCTCTCTTCTAATCTCCATACCCAGTATTTTTCTAGCAGCGCCCATGTCCTTCATCTCGAACTCTTTACTAAGTTGAGATTTCAGCCTATCTATCTCCACCCCGCTCTTAGAAGCAATAAGCATGTCATCCACATACAGAAGGAGATAGATATAATCACCTCCACGAAGCTTTTGAATGTAAACACAACAATCGTAATCGCTTCGGGAAAACCCATGCTTTAGCATGAAGGAGTCAAATCATTTGTACCATTGCCGAGGAGATTGCTTCAGTCCATAGAGTGACTTCCTCAAGCGACATACATGATGCTCCTTATCCTCAACCTTGTAACCCTCAGGTTGATGCATGTAGATCTCTTCATCCAAGTCTCCGTGCAAGAAGGCCGTTTTAACATCGAGTTGTTCCAGCTCAAGATCACCATGAGCAACAATACTCAATAGCACCCGAATAGAAGTGTGTTTCACCACCGGAGAAAATATCTCATTGTAATCCACACCCTCTCTTTGTGCAAACCCTTTAGCCACTAGCCTCGCCTTGTACCTTGTACCACCGAGCTCTGAAGAATCTTCCTTTCTCTTATACACCCACTTACAACCAATAGCTTTTCTTCCTACGGGCAATGGGACCACCTCCCATGTTTGGTTCTTCCGAAGAGATTCCATCTCCTCCCCCATCGCAGCCAACCAACTCTCACTATC
>NC_033796.1:7232717-7312770 GCF_001876935.1 Asparagus officinalis
CCTTTCCATACACACAATCCTCACAAAAATCCATGCAAGGTTTCTTCAGATTCTTCAGCAAACCCTCCTTACCAAGCAGAACTAGACCCTTCTCTGACATGTGCCCAAGCCGCCTATGCCATAACCGTGTGTGCTCACATGGGTCTCCACCACTTCCTTCAGTTCCAACCGCTGCATCTCCTGTCACCGTCGTACCCGAGAGAGTATATAGATTACCGTGACGAACACCCTTTATCACTGTTAGGGAACCTCGAACAACCTTCTTCACTCCGTTCTCTGTAACAATCTTGCAGCCACCGGAGTCCAATGCACCCACTGAGATAAGATTCTTCCGCAAGGCGGGAACGTGCCGCACGTTCGTCAGGGTTCGAACCACTCCATCATGCATCTTGATTTTGATATCACCTAGCCCCACCGTTTTACAAGCATGGTTGTTCCCCATCAATACAGTTCCACCATCAATACTCCTGTAGGTAGTAAACCACTTCCTATTTGGACACATATGGTAAGAGCAACCAGAATCAAGAATCCACTTCCCGGAGATATCCTCGTCACCCGTGACAACATAGCATTCCTTCTCGCTCCCTTCCTATGAAACATAGCTTGCTTCTTCCTTGCCTTCTCTCCTCTCAGTCTTGTTGTTGTTCTTCTTCCCACCTACTCTCTTGTTAGGACAGTCAACCTTGAAATGCCCTACTTCACCGCATTTGAAGCACGCTCTTCCCGCAAGAGGTCTCGATTTAGATCTAGACTTTCCTCCCTTGCCTTTTCCTCGCTCATTGCTCCTTCCTCTAGCAAACAATCCCTGGGCTTGTTCTTTGTTACCACCAGTAGTCATGTCACTGGTTGCAATCTTCCGAAGGTCATCCGCTAGAAGCGCCGTTCTAGTCTCATCCATCGTCAAATTGTCTCCCACAAGCATCAGTGTTTGCACCAGGTTCTCATAAGACTTCGGCAGAGATAGAAGTAGTAGAAGCGCCTGATCCTCGTCTTCTACAGTCACATCGATGTCCTTCAAATCCGATATTATCCTATCGAACTTGTTGATGTATTCCCGGAGTGATGAGCCCTCCTCCATCTTGCAAGTATACAATTTAGATTTTAAATAGATCCGGTTCGTTAGACTCTTTGTCATGAAGGTGGTTTCTAACTTCAACCACACGCCCGCAGTCGTTTCCTCTCCATCTACCAAGAAAGCTACATCCCTTTCAAGGCAAAGGATAATCGACGCCCGTGCTTCCAGATCCAGCTCCTCCCAATCCTCATCAGACATATCCTTGTGCTTCTTCTCTTTTCCCGCCAAAGCTTTGTGCAATTTCTGCGAAATCAACGTGTTCTTCAAGAAGCAAATGAAATTTAGTTTTATAGTTATGGGTTCCGATCTTTTACACTATCAAAAAAAATAGTTGAGAGGTAGCCTTACTTATTAATTACAACCATTGATTGTTTAGTGTGTGATTATGATCTTTGTTGGGACGGAGTCACGCCCACCGCCGCGGAAGCGATATCACCTGAGAGAAAGCCCTTGCTTTTGTTGTCACAAAAGCACAAGTCAACCTCTATATTCTTGTTTCTCAAAGGAAACGAGAATAGATAATGAAATTCTTATTTCTCAAAGGAAACAAGAATCGAAAGTGATATATTTCATCAAAGTGAAATATACACTCTTCCTCTCATCAGCTCTAAGACCGAATTTTGAGGGATCCTACAAGCAATAGCCAACAACCCAGAAAACAGTAAATACACGAGATTTACGTGGTTCGGCAAACTTGCCTACATCCACGGGAGGGGTGAGAGGAGATTCCACTATGAGAAGAACACCGACGACTTGTACAATCCACAAGCTCGTCTGAAAGAAAAAGATCTAATTTTTACCCAAAAGAAATTAACCTTTCTTTTGTAAATCCCTCTTTTTCTTTCCTCAAAATCTCTCTTTTTTAGATCTGAAAAACTCTCTTTTTTTTTCTCTAAAAAACCCTCTGATTTTTTTCTCCTTGCAGCCGAAAACCCACCTCTGCTTTTCTTTCCCGCAGTCTAAGCCGCTGTTCCCTTTGATTTGTTCCCCGCTGCTTTTCCCACATCGAAAACCCTAACAACCCCTAATATTTATAGGAAGCTTAGTGGGCCGGTAAAGAAAACCGTAGCTTGGAGTTGTTTCATTATCACCTCACGCGGAAACTCACCCTCTCACGCACGCGGAAACTTACCCTCTCACGCGGACGTGGGTGTGGCCCACGTGAAACTGCCGTTCACAAAAATAATAAACAAGCGCAAAATAGATTGAAAATGCTAAATAAATTTCAAAAAGTAATCGAAAATAAAAATTTATCCAATTCTTGTGGAAGCTCCTCAGACACTTTATCAACTTAACTAGATCCTCTTTGGTGGTAAAGCTGTGAAATACTTTAAAATTAAAAACTAAGGCTTCGTTTGGATACTATGATGTTTTCCTTGTTGTGTTTTTGTAAAAAAAAACGCAACGCGCGGTTTGTGTTTTTCTCTTAAAGCGTTTTCAAAACACCATGTTGAGTGTTTTTGTTCAACATTAGTTTGATCAATTATAACATTAGTATTGAACATATTATTAATATATTATACATTAATTATAATAAAATATATTATAAATAAAATGTTATAATGTTTAGTTTACATTACTATAGTATTATAAGTATTAAATATAATACAATATAATACTGTATAATGTGTTATAATATTATATTGTACTTTAATGAGTTATATTATTTTATTCTTATTACATATTATTTTCAAATAATTATATATTTAATTATTTTTTGTATATAATTTGTTATTGTTATATATTATATAATATTTTTAAATTATCATTATTTTATTATTAATATAAATTATACTATTATTAATATAAAATTATACTCATATTAATATAATATAATATTATTAGTAATGTGAATATTATGTTATTACTACAATATTTTTAATAAATCATATATTATAAATATTTTGGTGTTATATAATATATTATAGTTTCTAATATATTAGAATTAATTAATAATATTTTAGTAATTATTGTTGTTATATATTATATAATATTTATAAAATTATATATATTTATTATTAATATAATATTATTATATAAAATATAATATTATTTATAATGTTAATATTATGTTATTACTATTATATTATTAATAAATTCATATATTACAAATATTTTAATATATTATATAATATATTATAGTTTCTAATATGTTAGAGTTTATTAATAATAATTTAATAATTTATGATATTAATCAATATTATTATATTATGAATATATTTTTTTAAATTAACATTTGTTAGCAATAAATTATTTTAGTATTAAAAATTATTTTACTTTATAATATATTGAATTATTTAGTGTATAATATATTAATATTTTATATATTATATTATATTTATGATACAATATATTATTATAATGTTATTATTATTATATTATATTTTTTATTGTTAAATAGGTTACTATTATACAATATTTTATAATTATTAATTTATTACAATATTGATTATTATATTGTTTGTATATTATTATATTATTATTTATCATTAATAATTTTTATTATTTTTATTAGTTTATTTATATATTATTATTATTTATTCTTATAAAATATATTATCAACATATTAAGTACTAGTATTTAATATGTTATTATATTATTATATAAGATATTTTATTGATTATATATTTATATTATTTAATAAATATTACTAATATATTAGATTAACTATAATATAGTATAATATAGTATATAAGTATGTTGATAATAAGTATATATTAATTATATTTAATATATTTTGTTAGATATTACATTAACACCTACTCAAACTCAAAACCAAAACACTAATTATGTTTTTGGTTTGAGGATGATTTAATTCAAAAAACACTATAGTTTTTAAATATATGGTGTTTTGTTTTTGACAAAAATACTATGAAAACAAGTAAAATAGTATGATATCCAAATAGAGCCTAATAAATCGAAACATTTTGAAGACAAACCTCATTATACACCCCAAGCATAGTTATCCGGCCCAAAAAAGCTTAGGCAGCTTTGGTCCCAAATATTATATTTTCCAAAATATCTTTTACGCGTACTCTTTTCTCCGCGTCGCGTCGTCCCGACGCTAGAAGCCATCTTCTATAATTAAAGCATGTGATGTAGTAGTCTCCCGCTTACTCTCATTTCAGAATAAAAAGGAAACTCAATTTCATTTCGAGGCATCTCTAGGTTTAGGGTTCGAGATTTGCGACTGCGTGCCAAAAAGTTTAGGTATTACTTTCCATTAATTTGTTCGTCGATCTCCTTAACTGCTTATCTTAATTCCATGTTTTTGCTTGATTCTGCTTTTGTGTTTCCTCTTGATTGCCAGAAGATGATCAGAGCTCTAACATGGATCTTATTGTGCTTTTCGAAATTGTGGAGGCTACGAATTAGGGTTTGGTTCTGGTTCGCACTTCTCTCCTGTTCGTATTCAGGTCTTTGATCGAGCAATTTCAACATCCAGCCTGAGATTTGAGCTGATCGCTGGATTTTGAGGTAAATTGCTTTCTAGGGTTTTTGTTTTCTTTCCAAATAAGGATTCTTTCGGCAAACGAAGAACTTAGGGTAGAAAAATAACGGTAGAAGTTTCCTGTTTTCTTATATTTTTGGGAACTTTTCGTTTATGCTTTTCATTTTCTTTGGAAATAATTTTCAAATTTGTAAAGATTGCTCCTTTAGAAGAAAATGCTGTACATTTCTGTTCGAAGTTCTATTTTTAACGGTTTTAGGGTTCATCCATTACCGCCTTTTCATATTCCCTTAAATTAGGATTTACATTTTCTTCCTTCTACTTTATTTTTTGATATTTTCATGTTGAATAGTGTTTTTTTAGGCGATCGCTAAAACTCTTTCTCTTGTGCAGGAAGCTAAGAATGGTGATGCCTCGCTCGTCTCAGAGACGATTACGATGCTGGAGAGAAGAAAGGTCGAGGTCAAGTTGGATGAGCCGCTCATATAAACCTAGACCTAAGCTGATTTTCTGCTCGGGAAATTTGATGACATCACCGCAGCGCTACTTAAACAACTTGTAATTATTTTGTCTTGATTCCTTGTTTTCTATGCTGCAAAGGGAGGAATGGGCGACAGTGAAAGGAGGCTGGCCCGCAGTGCAGGACGTCCAGATTTGAAGCAAGGATGAAGCAATATCAACTAGTAAGTCTCACGCTCGCAAAGTTGTTTGTATCTCTCATCATTGTTGCGTTATGTTTCAGATTTCAAGCTCTCGGCAACGCACCACAATCTAATTGTTGTATTAAATTTACTTCATGGGCCTAATTAACCATACAGATTAGTTAGAATCATAGAAATATTTCAACGCAAAAGAATCATCCACAATTGTACACTACGTATAGAATAGTCATGTTCTTATACACCACTATTACCTTGGCTGCTTTGCTGGTTTTTACCCTATTTCTCATCTTCTCACAGTTGTTTCTTTAAAAATTTATGCAAGCTTATCAACCTTTATGACAGCAGCAAGGAGGATACTCTAATTTGAAGTCCTATGATCTTTTTTCTTACAGGGATATTATGCATGTCAGTATAAATTTCAAGAAACCCCCTAAAATTTAGAAATTAAATATAAATATCTAA
This sequence comes from Asparagus officinalis, assembly GCF_001876935.1. Lineage (NCBI taxonomy): Eukaryota > Viridiplantae > Streptophyta > Magnoliopsida > Asparagales > Asparagaceae > Asparagus > Asparagus officinalis. The sequence goes on from NC_033796.1 coordinate 7,238,368, forward strand.
GATAATGGTCTTGAAAGCCTTTTGAATTTTCAAATTTCAGATCTTAATGACTTCATGTTTCTAATAGATTAGTCTTTAATATTGGTTTGCTGACTTGGACATTCACATAATATACCATGTGTAAACTGTTTATATTTATGCTGTTGATCTTCATGCCATATATTTTGATTAATGCTCTTTGAAATATGGGCTGCCCTTGGACTACCTTCAACTACTAACTAAGCATCTTTTCACGACATTTATTTGCTCTCTTCTATACTCGTTTTAGGCATCAGTAGCCATAAAGTTCTAATGTACTTGGTATTTTTCAAGGCCTTTCTTATTTGTAAGCCGTCAATTGGAAAATGATTCCCCAAAGGAAGAGCAAACTGAGGGCTTGCTGCCTAAAAAACTATCAAATCCAAGGAGTATTCCAATGTCCAGGCGCGTCTTGGTTAAACGAGGCCAGGCCATACCACTTCTAATAATCATTTGAAAGTTTCATTCGGAATGTTGATGAGCGCGTCTTGGCTAAACGAGGCCAGCCTATACCACTTCTAATAATCATTTGGAAGTTTCATTCGGAATGTTGAGTACTTCTATCACTACAGTGTATGCCCTGTGCTTTGCACTTCTATTTTTCCTGTACAAACTTGACTCTCCTTTCTTTTTCTACTTAATTGAAATGATATTTGACTACCTTATCCTGTTCATATATGCAGGTTTAACTGAAGTATGAAGATGATCGGCCTGTGGATGGTGAGGGGGTTCACACAACAGTTATCGACAAACTACACCAAACCTTTGACAGTGAGCTTGGTAACAAGGATTTTGCATATGACGGGGCAAAAGAGTTTGTTTTTGTAATGCATCACAGAATAGGTGCTTTATTGCTTTTTTGTGGCATTCATAGTTTCTGTACTTAATTACTACTATTCTATGTGCTTATATTGTGTTTCTTCTCTGCTTTCCTTTTTTCCGTAGAACTTCTGGCTGTGGAAGCCCAGGCGGAAATGACAGCCCGGCCAAGATTCACCGTAAGCAGTTGAGGCGTCCCTACCAGACAGTCCTTGAAAGTTGAGCTGAATTTTGCTAAAGTGTCTCCAATGCGGTCAATTGCAATGGCTTTAAAAGGTCATTTTACTAAAAACTCTCTGGAATCGCTGTAAGTGCTTGATATCATCTTAAGACAGCATGTGACAAAGCGGCATGATCTTTTTGCTTGTGATATTGTATCCGCAATTTAATTTTTCTGTGATCACTGTGAGTGTTTTTCTGAAGGCATTATTTCTTGTAGGGGTTGCTTGCTTGCCCTTCAATCTTTTTTCAGACCAACCCTTCAAACTTCACTGCTATGGGAGGGGCTGTCTTGGGTTATAGAGGGCTTCACTCAAGCTCCTGAACCTACGAAGGTGGCCTATCAATATTGAATATAGGTAATTTCTTTGTCATTGCGGAGGGTGTCAAGCAGTCATATTGATGACAGTTGGCTACCTTAGAGATTTTTTCCCCAGTCTGTTGTATAATACCGCTCCTCTTGTTCTGCATATATCTGAACAACCATGTTAATTAAACCAGGATCTGTCGTTGATTTTCTTATTGAAAGCCAGAAAGTTAGGGATCCATACCAAATTGACTAGGCAAAAGCACGTAAAAATTGATCCAAGAGTTAATGATTCTCATTTTTCCTATATATGACTTGTTCAGAAATAGAATGTGAAAGAAGATTGATGCAGTGGTTATTTATTTGTCATTTACTTCTTCTCTTTAGCTTGTGATATGCATAATTCTTTGTCATGTATATTAACAGGCAAATCATATGCTTAAATGTTTTTGTGTCAAATAACTGAAGGCTTGAAACGACCTGAATAAGTAAGATCTTCAAGATTTCTGCCGCTTCAATTAGTTTGATCTTCACAGAGGGCTTTATCTTCTGAGCATGCATTTTAACTTTTCTGTTTCTTTCATGATTGTAGGTTTGGCAATAAATAATAATTCTTGTTTTACAGTAACTGCCTTTGAGATTATGAATCTTTGTGCAATTCATGTGAAAAGGGTTATGATTATGCCCAGGTGCGGATTCACCCTATGACCGTAAGGAAAGTGGTGTTATGTGACACCAGATGTATGAAAAGTCAACAAATGTATGAAAGTCAGCATGCAAGCTTATCAGAAAAAGAGAACAACTCAAACTCTTCGACATCATGTATCATCCAAAATTGTAGTATGATAGTAACTGTAGCTAAATCCAAAAGGAAATGAATGGGCTAGGTTACTAGGTGCTGAAATCACATTAGATCAAAAAGATACAAAAATGCAAAAATAATACTGTAACAATGTATAATAAGTGCATTCAATAAGTAGGAATCAACTATAAAAGATTTTAAGTTCTATTACATTAACAAATTTGAAACTACAGATGGAAAGGAATTATAATAAGATATTAAGAATACAATGAATAAGCTAGGGTAAAATAAACAACTTCTGCTAAAGTATATGATTGAATAAATAAGGATCCCGATGATTGAGTCAATCACTGGCTAGCAATATTTATTTGATAATGTTACTAACGATAAGATTATGTGCTTTTTTCATAATATGTAAACTCATCAAGGACAGATACAGTTTTTTTTATTAAAAATGTTAATTATGCAGTGATACTGCTTTCCATAAATCATGGATCCGCCCCTGATATGTATGCTGAAGGATATTCAGCTTGCAAGGAGGATTAGAGGCGGGAAGGCTTAGGGATTTGATTGTATCTTAATGATCTTCTTTAAATGTTGTTTACATTTAGTCTTTATGTTGGGATATTGATGTGTTTGGGATTGTGGAATGAAATTGAATAGTTTTGGTTGGTTTATTTGTTTACTAATATGCCTGTAGGTTAGAAATTTTATTAAACTGATATATTTATGTTAATGATATTATTTGAATGTTGGTTTGGTTCCTCATATTGTTATTTTTCTTTGTTTCTTATTGTGAAATGAAATTAGATGTGTTGTTATCTTGTTACGGAACGAAATTTTAAGCAATATTATATTGACATTACTTTATCTAATAGTGTTGATGAAACCTTTTATCAGTTTTGCGTTAATTTGAATTTCGTGGTTCTTATTTCGAAGCTCCTGCTATTTTCATTTTTGTAAGGGGGTTTTGGCGAGTAGACTAGCTTGACTACAATCCAACAACAACAAATTGGTAGAACAGTGTTACTTTTGAAGCTCCTTGGTTTCGTTAAGTCTTACTACAGTTGGGGGGCCTCTGTCGAGCTTCAGTTCTTGCTATTTCTACATATTTTTGTCTACCTACAAAACAATTTGTAGAACTGTGTGGCGAATTTCAGTGCTGGACAGATTTGTAACCTTTATACTTGTGCAGAAGCACAAAGTATGAATTTGTTTTATCTCATGCATTCATTTAAAGTCAACAAATCATAATGGCACTTGGGTCTTTTCAGATTCTCAATTTTTCTCGACAGACTAAAGTCTTGGATATAATTGAAATTATTTTGGCTGAGTGTTAAACTGGACGAGAGAAAGAGGCAGGTAAGGGCTTTCATAATATCTTTCTGTGTTGAGTGATTTTATTATGAAGTCTCATTTTGCATGGTTGTTTTGTTTTCTACTCACTTTTGAACCATACTTGCCTACTGCTGATAAACAACCCTCTTGATCTTGCAGAACACTTTGTTAGGGGTGATAACTGATAAGGTCCTGGCAGGTTTGCTTATGTGTAAACTGTTATGGTCAGGTTTGCTTATGTATAAACTATTATGGTCCTGCAGCTATTCGCTATGAGTATGTTTGGTAACCAAAGTGTTTTTTTGGTTGTGTTTTTAAAAAAAAACACCATGTCATCGTGTTTATTTTTCAAAAGTGTTTTCAAAACACCATTTTAAAAGTTAGCATATGATACACACCCAACCAATTAAACCTTACTCTCGCCCGTTGCTGCTCCCCACCACCAACCACTTGTTGGCCGTCAGTCGTCACCGGCCGCCGCCTCTCGGGAGCTTTTTTCAATGCCTATAATTCAAAAAAAATTTAAAAAAAATTCTAATACGTCACCACCATCATGAAACAACGATGAATAAATGTTCAACATGTTCTAATGACATTGATAATATATATACATTAGGCTCAAAATGTATTTTAGTGACATTACAATATAATATACATTAATTTCAAAACACATCCCGATATTACCCACCACGATCGTTCCACATCCTTTGGGCCAAACGATCTCGAAACCTTGATATCTCACGAAGGTGCTCTGGGCCGACATTGACTGGTATGGTTTGTTGTTCTTGTACAGTCACATATCATATTCTTCAAGCTCCACATCTTCATTTTCAAACTCGACAAATAATGGATCTCCAGAATCATGCATTCGAATCTTCAAGCTCCACATCTTCATTTTCAAACTCGACAAATAATGGATCTCCAGAATCATGCATTCGAATCACGTTGTGAATAACGCAACATGCTAATGCTATCGACAAATAATGGATCTCCAGAATCATGCATTCGAATCACGTTGTGAATAACGCAACATGCTAATGCTAATGCTATATATATTTGTTTTCTCAAACTATATGAAGGCATATCTCTTAAAACTGGAAATCTTTTTTTTAATACCCCAAAGCATCGTTCTATAACATTCCTTAATGACGAATGCAAGTAATTAAATAGTTCTCTAGTACCTTGCGGTGGAAGATTCTGCCCTCGATAATCATTCAAATGATATCGCTCTCCACGGTACAATGAAAGAAAACCCGGCATATTGGTATATCCAGAGTCAACCAAATAATACTTTCTTGCAGGGGGCATAGGGAATTTGTTTGTGGGATTGCTAATGCACTCTAAGAAAATTCTTGAATCATTTGCACTTCATTCCCATCCACTCATAACAAATGTGAACCGCATATCAAAAGAGCAAGCACACATCATATTCATTGTTGGCACAATTTTCTTTCCACGATATGGAACTTGACTATCTTGCGGCACACAAGCTGAAACATGTGTTCCATCTATAGCCCCTACACAATTCTGTCATGTAATATATTACTATTAGAACGATAGTAAAAAAATTCACATAATTAATGTAGGAAGAAATATATACATACCTTGAAATAAGGATAATACTTTGTGGTATATGATATCTCTGGTGGAGTTGTGGAGTTGCATCGTATGATGGAGGAACGATCACATATTTGGTTAGAGTGCAAACTGCATAAAGGACCTTCTTAAAATATGTAGAGATGGTCTCTAGTGAGTGTTGAAAACGATTTGCGGCCATACGTTGGCGTTCATTATGAGAAAGCACAAATAAAAAGATTGCTACTTGTTCTTGAATCGTCACATTTCTAGAATGTTTTAATTTTCAAATTCTCCTTAACTCTTCACAAAGGTTAATAAATGCTTCTTTTTTCATTCGGAAGAGGTCAAAACAAGTACCCGGGTGACCACCTAGAACCTCAATCACCCAATCATGCCCACTTAATTTTGAAATCCTTTGTGGTCGAGGCTGCTCCATAAAAGATCCATTAAACTCCATAAATGCATGAATATGAATAACACTTGAAATTGCTCCTCATCTGAATCAGAGTCTGAATCAGATTGTGATGATAGATGATAATCATCTGTATTTGTATTGCCATCCATACCTACAAAGTATAATAAAATTTAACACAAATACACATGTGAACAACATAAACAAATATAATAAAATTTAACACAAATACACATGTCAACAACATAAGGCATGAATAAATTTACATAAGGCATGAAATACATGTCAACAACATAAACAAGTATAATACCAACAACGTTATGAAAATACACATATATAGGTTCAAAAACTAACACAAATACACCCAAAAGTCTTCAATCTACTAGAACACAAGCATAATTTAAACACACACAAAAGTCCTCGACCTACTAGAATCAAACATATAGAAACACACACAAAGTCCTTGGCCTAATAGAAACAAACACAAACATAAACAAATACAAATTTCTTCGAAACAAACATAAACAACATCAAGGTAGATTTAAAACCCAATCCTTCTTTCTCTCACTAGGCATGGCTAAAAACATGGTTCTCCATGATGCATCATCATGCAAAATATGTGCGGCCTTGGAAAACTGAGTTGAGTCAACATCGGGAAGAGCACTTCTATCACTGCAGTGTATACCCTGTGCTTTGCAATTCTATTTTTCCTGTACAAACTTGACTCTCCTTTCATTTTCTACTTAATTGAAATGATATTTAACTACCTTATCCTGTTCATATATGCAGGTTTAACTGAAGTATGAAGATGATCGGCCTGTGGATGGTGAGGGGGTTCACACAACAGTTATCGACAAACTACACCAAACCTTTGACAGTGAGCTTGGTAACAAGGACTTTGCATATGATGGGGAAATGAGTTTCTTTGTAATGCATCACAGAATAGGTGCTTTATTGCTTTTTTGTGGCGTTCATAGTTTCTGTACTTAATCACTACTATTCTATGTGCTTATATTCTGTTTCTTCTCTGCTTTCCTTTTTTCTGTAGAACTTCTGGCAGTGGAAGCCCAGGCGGAAATGACAGCCCGGCCAGATTCACCGTAAGCAGTTGAGGCGTCCCTACCAGACAAAGTCCTTTAAAGTTGAGCTGAATTTTGCTAAAGTGTCTCCAATGCAGTCAATTGCAATGGCTTTAAAAGGTCATTTTACTGAAAACATTTAGGAATCGCTGTAAGTGCTTGATATCATCTTAAGACAGCATGTGACAAAGCGGCATGATCTTTTTGCTTGTGATATTGTATCAGCAATTTAATTTTTCTGTGATATACAGGTCACTGTGAGTGTTTTTCTGAAGGCATTACTTCTTGTAGGGGTTGCTTGCTTGCCCTTAAATCTTATTTTCAGACCAACCCTTCAAACTTCACTGCTATGGGAGGCGCCGTCTTGGGTTATAGAGGGCTCCATTCAAGCTCCCGAACCTACGAAGGTGGCCTATCAATATTGAATATAGGTAATTTCTTTGTCATTGCGGAGGGTGTCAAGCAGTCATATTGATGACAGTTATCTTAGAGATTTTCCTTTCCAGTCTGTTGTATATTACCACTCTTCTTGTTCTGCATATATCTGAACAACCATGTTAATTAAACCAGATCTGTTGATTTTCTTATTGAAAGCCAGAAAGTTAGGGATCCATACCAAATTGACTAGGCAAAAGCACGTAAAAATTGATCCAAGAGTTTATGATTCTCATTTTTAAATGTATGGTGTTTTGTTTTTGACAAAAATACTATGAAAACAAGTAAAATACTATGATATCCAAATAGAGCCTAATAAATCGAAACATTTTGAAGACAAACCCATTATACACCCCAAGCATACTTATCCGGCCCAAAAAAGCTTAGGCAGCTTTGGTCCCAAATATTATATTTTCCAAAATATCTTTTACGCGTACTCTTTTCTCCGCGTCGCGTCGTCCCGACGCTAGAAGCCATCTTCTATAATTAAAGCATGTGATGTGGTAGTCTCCCGCTTACTCTCATTTCAGAATAAAAAAGAAACTCAATTTCATTTCGAGGCATCTCTAGGTTTAGGGTTCGAGATTTGCGACTGCGTGCCAAAAAGTTTAGGTATTACTTTCCATTAATTTGTAGGAATCAACTATAAAAGATTTTAAGTTCTATTACATTAACAAATTTGAAACTACAGATGGAAAGGAATTATAATAAGAATACAATGAATAAGCTAGGGTAAAATAAACAACAACTGCTAAAGTATACGATCGAATAAATGAGGATCCCGATGATTGAGTCAATTACTGGCTAGCAATATTTATTTGATAATGTTACTAATGATATGGTTATGTGCTTTTTTCATAATATGAAAACTCATCAAGGACAGTTGTAGTTTTTTTAATTAAAAAAATGTTAATTATGCAGTGATACCGCTTTCCATAAATCATGGATTCGCCCCTGATATATATGCTGAAGGATATTCAGCTTGCAAGGGGGATTAGAGGCGTGAAGGCTTAGGGATTTGATTGTATCTTAATGATCTTCGTTAAATGTTGTTTACATTTAGTCTTTATGTTGGGATTTTGATGTGTTTGGGATTGTGGAATGAAATTGAGTAGTTTTGGTTTGTTTGTTTGGTTACTAATATGCCTGTAGGTTAGAAATTTTATTAAACTGATATATTTAAGTTAATGATATTATTTGAATGTTGGTTTGTTTCCTCATATTGTGATTTTTCTTTGTTTCTTATTGTGAAATGAAATTAGATATGTGTTGTTATCTTGTTACGGAACGAAATTTTAAGCAATATTATAATGACATTATTTTATCTAATAGTGTTGATGAAACCCTTTATCAGTTTTGAGTTAATTTGAATTTCGTGGTTCTTATTTTGAAGCTCCTGCTATTTTCATTTTTGTAAGGGGGTTTTGGCGAGTAGACTAGCTTGACTACAATCCAACAACAACAAATTGGTAGAACAGTGTTACTTTTGAAGCTCCTTGGTTTTGTTAAGTCTTACTACAGTTGTGGCCTCTGTCGAGCTTCAGTTCTTGCTATTTCTACATATTTTTGTCTACCTACAAAACAATTGGTAGAACAGCGTGGCGAATTTTAGTGCTGGACAGATTTGTAACCTTTCTACTTGCGCAGAAGCACAAAGTATGAATTTGTTTTATCTCATGCATTCATTTAAATTCAACAAATCATAATGGCACTTGAGCCTTTTCAGATTCTCATTTTCTCTTGACAGACTAAAGTCTTGGATATAATTGAATATTATTTTGGCGAGTGTTAAACTGGACGAGAGAAAGAGGCAGGATTCTCTTTCTGTGTTGAGTGATTTTATTATGAAGTCTCATTTTGCATGGTTGTTTTGTTTTCTACTCACTTTTGAACCATACTGCCTACTGCTGATAACAACCCTCCAGATCTTGCAGAACACTTTGTTAGGGGTGATAAGGTCCTGGCAGGTTTGCCTATGTGTAAACTATTATGGTCAGGTTTGCTTATGTATAAACTATTATGGTCCTGCAGCTATTCCCTATACTATCTAATGTTTTAGTTCTCAGATGTTGTCTTCTTGTATCCATTTTGCCTACCAAGTTCAATTTGGGTTTTATTTCCTCCAAAGCTATGTTCCCTGGCGTTTCTTCAAAGATATACAAAAGCATTATCCACTCTCCAAAGATCTTCCCTCCTTGATAAGTCATGGTAAAAGTTTCAGGAGAGTGGCAGTTCTGAGCATTGTAACTTTGTGAGTACCCTTTGTAATGTCTGATCATGTATAAGAACTACCATTAAACGTCCAAACATTTTGTAGGCATCTATAAAAGCAGCTTACCAGAACATGTCTGTGTATAAATTAAAAGGTAATGATCTACATGATCAGTATTGTTTTTTTATTCACATGTCACGAGAGTCAAGTTCTATAACATTTTAATGTTTCTTTTATTATTTATTAATAATTGAGAGTTTTAAAATAAAACATAAATTATGTAATGAGTGCACGTCCGATTAAATGTATGCATATATTCAAGGAGTGTCCAAGGAGTGTCGGGTATGGGTATGGGAAGTGTTGGGTACGAGTACAGCTTCATGATAGAAGTGTCCATGCAACATAGGTAGGCGCTGAAGTACAGCAACTATATGTTGATCCTATGCTTTGAGCACAGCACATAGTTTATATAGGTTGATGGCTATGTGCTACAAGCACCAAAGATTTGCTTGTATCCTTTTGGTTTACGCATTATTTTTGAAGATGCTTTTGATAAGGTGTTATTTTGCAGTACTGCATAGTTCCTTCTTGTTGACTGTCTTTCTTTCTTCTTTTGATGCAGTTGAAACTTGGCAGTGAGGAAGATTTTATGCGAAGGAATGGGAGGTGGCATTTCAATTACAAGGTTCTATATCAAAATCTTTTGTTGAGGTTTCTTTCTTAAAAGTAGAGTTTTCTTTTGTTTTGCAGAAACTTTTGAAGGATATGTAGATAAGTGGGCTGTTGTGAATTTTTGGTCCTCGCAATACGAGGAATATTGTGTGTGATCTTATCATATGTGGGAATATGAAAGGAATGGTTGCGCTATTCTCTTGGGTAATTGTCATGTAACACCCTCAACGTTTGACTACGTATTAGAAAATTTTGATTATGCATCCCTTGTTTTTAGTTGGCTTCTAAGCTTTTGCAAAACGCTCTTTCTTCTTAAATTTCTGGCAGTCAGAACATGTGAATGGGGGGCAACAGTGAGCTTCTTTGCTGCATTTTGCCAATTTTGAGTTCGTTCTCCACAGTTTATGCTCAACAACTCTTAAACATCTTTTGGTGCAGCGATGGTTATTGGTTGGTAACCTGATCCCTAATAAGAAAGAGATGAGTCCCAAAGGGGAGATTCTAAGAGGTGAAGTTTCTCTTTCTTACTTTTTTCTGGGATTTTCTTAGTTACATAATGACTTTATTTTGTCAATCTTGGTGTGATTAAGTGTCTTAGATTGCTTGTTGATGTCTACGACTCCCCATAGGTTTGAGTTCATGGCTCTTTAATTGAAATCTCATTGAATTCTTGATAGTTCTCTATTTGAAAATTTAAAACTGGTTCTCGTTTTTTCTTTGATTGATCCCATTATAGGTTACTCTTTGTTGAGTGCTCATTCATCAAAATGATAAAACTAAGAATAAATTGAAAAAATGTGGACTACCCATTTATATCTTCGTGGAGATTTATATGATTTTGATGAGTTCATAGTGCCTTCTTGATCACAGATAGGAGTAAATACTCAGTGGCAACTTTATGATTCTTGACAGAAATTACTTTTCTTTAAAAAGTCTTTGTTTGGTTCATTTGACTACATGTGCTTAGGTCTTTTAGATTGTTTTATACGTCTTCAACCTATGAAAATCTCAAACTTTGACGTACGCGCACTTAATTGCCATTGGACCGAAAAACAAAAACGGACAAAAATCATGGGTTGTAACTTCAAAATCATAAATTTTGAAGTACACATACTTAATTGCTATTGGGTTAAAAAAACAAAAACGCACAAAAAAATCTAACCATAAAAATTATGAAATTTGAAGTACAGACACTTGGTGCCAATTGGGTCAAGAAGAAAAAAATAGACAAAAATTATAGGTTATATAGCCTATGAGAAGCACTAATTTTAAAGTATGCGTGCTTAATTGTCATTGGCTGAAAAATAACAAAAATAGACCATTTTTTTGAAATTGCAAACTATGCAATACGCAAACTTATACGCAATTAGGTCAAAACTGACAAAAACGGAAAAAACTTATGGGTTATATAGCCTATGAAAATCCTAATGTTTGAAGTATGCATACTTAATTGCTATTGGGTCGAAATGAACAAAATTAGACAAAACTTGAGAATTATGGCTCATGAAGACCGCAACTTTGAGGGACACACACTTACTTGCTATTGGGTCAAAACAAATAAAAATAGACAAAAACTATGTTATAACCCATAAAAATGGTGATTTTTAAGTCATGTATTTAATTGCATCACAAACAAAAATCATAAGTTAGCTTATTAAAGTCGTGAACTTGAAATATGCTTACTTTATTGCAATTGAGTAAAAATGAACAAAAATGATAAAAATCGTGGGTTATATAACCCATGAAATTTGCGAAATTTGTAGTATGCGTAATTAATTGTAGTTGGGTCCAAACTTACGAAAATTGTGTATTTTAACCTATCAAAATCACAAACTTTAATTACGCGTACATTATTGTCATTAGATCGAATCAAACAAAAATGAACAAAATTTATGGGTTATAATCATAAAAACCGTGAAATATGAAGTATGCATACTTATTTGCAATTGAGTCAAACCAGAACAAAAATGGATGAAATCATGAGTTATAGCCTATGAAATTGTAATGTTTGAAATATGTGTGCTTAATTGTCATCGGATAAAAAACGAATAAAATCATGAATTATAACCAATGAATATCATGAAATTTGAAGAATGCTAACTTAAATAATTTGGGTCGAAACAATAAAAAAAGAAAAAATCGTGCATTGTAGCCCATGAACATCACATGTGTACTTTATTGCAATTTGGGTCAAAACAAACTGAAACCATAAACATCGCAAATTATTAAGAATGCGTATGTAATTGCTATTTGTTTGAAATGAACAAAAACAGAATTGTGGGTAAACCCATGAAATCGTAAAGTTTAAGGTACGTCTACTTAATGACCATTAGGTTGAATCGAAGAACCATAGACCGTTATTGTGGGTTGTAGCATATGAAAACCGCGGATTTTGAAGTAAGCATACGTAATTGCCATTGAGTCGAATGGAACAAAAATGGATGAAAATCGTGTGTTACACATGAAAATAACAAAATTAAAGTAAGTGTACCTAATTTTTATATGGTCGAAAAATGAATAAAAACAGACAAAATCGTAGGTTATAGCTCATAAAAATTGTTAATTTCAAAGTAAGTTAACTTAATTGTTAGTTTGCGGTTAGGTCGAAATCGAACAAAGCTCATGAACATCGAGAATTTTTAAATATGCATACTTAATTGCCAATGGGTCGAAATGAACAAAAATAAACAAAAATCGTGAATGATAATCCATAAAAATTGTGAATATTATAGTATGTATACTTAATTACTATTGAGTTGAAGCAAACAAAAAAGTAGACGAAGACAATGTGTTATAGCCCAGAAAAAGCATGATTTCTCAAGTACGTGTACTTAGTTGTAATGAGGTTAAAACGAACAAAATTTAAGTTAGGCTAAAAAAATTGTAGCTCTTTTGGTTTATTGCTTTTCGATCAAATAAAGTAATGGACAAAACTTGTGGGTCATAACCCATGAAATGATGAAAATCACGGATTTTGGAGTACCCCTACATAATTGCCATGACGTAAAAAAAAGGACAAAAATTGTAAGTTATAACTCATGCAAATTACAAATTTTAAAGTATGCGTACAAAGTTGTTATTGGATCACAATAAATGAAATTACAATGAATATGTGGGTAATAACTCATAAAAATGTCAATTTTGAAATACACATTTAAGTACTATGGGGTCAAAGAGAATAAAAGCGGATAAACATATTCGGTTATAACCCATTGATATATAATTTTAAAGCAAATGTACTTAATTTTTATTTGGTCGAAAGTCCAATATTTAAAAAAGCAGAAGTACAAGACGAGGTGTTAGACCATTTTATGCAATGACGTGTAAGCCTCACGAGTTAATATATATTTTAAATTTGAAGTTTATAAATGTACTATAAACATTTAATACATAGTGGTATAAAAATTTACAAATAGATACATTTAGGTCTTGATTAGTAAATAAGAATGAAATATGCTGAGTATAGACACAAATCATAATAAGCTAAGCTACATGTATAAGATATATATCTAATTGTTTCTAGTTAAATGATCATATTGAAGACAAATGACCTAAAACTAAGTTTCCTCTTTAAAAACTAAGCTCAGCCTCTACATCGATTTAAAACTCTAGATAAAAATAGACTAGGAAATAAACACAATTTCGAGCTCCCAAAAAAAAGAAAGAAAAAATCGAATTTTGGATATGAATATAAAATCCATCTTAATATACAAAGGAAAAAAATCAACAAAATATTCAAATTTGTTAAAAAGCATGTTGTTTTAGGAAAAGACTATTCATTCGGAGCATAAAAAAGAAACAGACATGCAATATAGTTAGTAAGATGATTATTTTGACTTTTTTAACTTCAATAAATGAAGAGATCGAGGAAAAGAAAATAAAGAAACAAGGGCAATTTAATTTTAGTCAAAAATCTGTTTGTACCTTCTTATCTTGTCTGCAATGTACGCTTCAAAAGAGAAGTACTTCATAGAGTGCGAAGCGCACACTTCACTTAACGTAAGTGATGAGGCTTGACTTTTTTAACTTCAATAAATGAAGAGATCGAGGAAAAGAAAATACAGAAACAAGGGCAATTTAATTTTAGTCAAATATCTTCAATAAATGAAGAGATCGAGGAAAAGAAAATACAGAAACAAGGGCAATTTAATTTTAGTCAAATATCTATTTGTACCTTCTTATATTGTCTGCAATGTACACTTCAAAAGAGAAGTACTTCATAGAGTGTGAAGCGCACACTTCACTTAACGTAAGTGATGAGGCGTATGCTTCAAGGGATAAAGTGCTTCACTTATGAGTTTCGAAGCGCTTATCATTCAAAAAGTGTTGAAGTGAATTTTGAGGTGCAAATCTTTATCAAACTGATAGAAACGAATAAAAATTGATCAAAATTGTGGGTTATAGCAATGAAAGCCGCAAAATCCAAAATGGGCATCCTTATTTGCAATGGTGAGTCAAAATGAAAAAAAATGGAGGAATACCATAGGTTACAACATGTGAAAATAATAATGTTTTGAGCATGTTTACTTTTAATTGCCATTGGTTGAATTGAACAAATGGTGAATTATAACCAATGAAAATTATAAATTATGAACTACGTATACTTAATTGCTATTGGGTTGAAACAAACAAAAATCACAGATTTCCCCTTAAAAGTCATGAAACTTGAATATGTGTGTACCTAGTGGCAACATACAAGACGAACAAAAGTTGGTCACAATCATGGGTTAGGCCTATAAAAATCAAGAAATTTAAAGAACTCATACTTAATTGCATTTGGTTCCAAACAAACAAAAAATCGTATGTTATAACCCATGAAAATCATGAACTTAATTTGCATGTGCTAAATTGTTATTGGGTAGAAACAAACAAAAATGGACAAAATTTATGGGTTATAGCCTATGTTAGTCACACATGGCATTTTTAATGTTGTGCCCGTGTCAGACACGTGTTAGACATAAATTCTCAGTGGACACAACATAAACGTATGTGATTCAAAGCAAAACCCGATTTTTCTATTATGTATACTCTAAACGGTTTCTTTGGTAATGTTGGGTTCAAAACCAATCTGTTTGAAAACTAAAACTCATCACTCAAATATTTAAAAAGTACCCATCGTGAGTAGGTATGTTTTCCTCAACGATGTTTTCCTGCTCTTTTTTTCTTTTCGTTTTTTGGTTTTCTTTTTTCTTTTCTTTTCTTTTTTCTTTTCTTTTTGTTGTTGGGTTATCATTCTCTGCTCCTCAGAGATGTCTTTTTTTTCTTTTTTTTCTTTTCTTTTTTCTTTTTTTTCTTTTCTTTTTTCTTTTCTTTTGTTGTTTCGTTCTCTTTCTCTGTTCCTCAGAGATGTTTTTTTTTCTTTTTGTTGTTGCGTTATCTTTCTCTGCTCCTCAGAGATGTTTTTTTCTTCTTTTTTTCTTTTTTTTCTTTTCTTGTTTTCTTTTAGTTTTGCGTTCTCTTCTAAAATTGTTAATTAAGTTCACTCAACTATGTTTTTTTTCTTTCACTGCTCCTCAACGATGTTAAGTGACTAAACTGTAAACTGTTAAAGTGTTAATTAAGTTCCCTCTTCTAAAATTGGTTTGATTTTAATATTAACTAACTTACAAAGAGAGACTTAATGTTAATTATCTTACTTTTCCTAGCTGTTAGTTTTTAATTTATTTTTTTATTATTATCGCTCTTGAGTCCTGACTGTTAAACTGTTTTTTTTCTTTGGCTTAATATCAATATGCAAAATTGCAGAGTCATGATGTTATGAACTAATTGATTGCTTCTTAGTTCTTATTAGTTAATAATACATATCAGTCATAATTGTTGAAAATTTTCAAGCTTATTGTTGTAGTACGAGTACTACTATTTGATTTCCTGTGCGAGACTGCGAGTATTGATTCTTGCTATTTGAGCTAGATGTAGTGCTACTTGTTGAAACTTGATTCGTCATTTGTAACCTGTAAAGAGGAAAATAAAATTTTTGTAGTCTGGAGTGCGCCTCGCTTCGCTCGGGCGCGCGCATCGCCTTGCGCCTTGCGCATGTGCGCGTAAACTGCCTTTGCGCCCCGCATTGCGCCTCGCGCATTGAAAACACTGGACACAACATAAACGTATGTGATTCAAAGCAAAACCCGATTTTTCTATTATGTATACTCTAAACGGTTTCTTTGGTAATGTTGGGTTCAAAACCAATCTGTTTGAAAACTAAAACTCATCACTCAAATATTTAAAAAGTACCCATCGTATTATCTCATGCTATCAAAACTAAACTTTTGAAGTTAGCTTATTCTTAGTTTGATTTAACTTGGTTCTTAATTGTTAAAGATAATTGAAAGGAACATATAAATATTATAAGTATTATATTTCCATATTTGATCTAATATATATAGTTGTGTCCCTGTATCCTACATTTTATAAATTTGACATGTTCGGTGTCTGCACTTCGCACCTGTAATCATGCTATCTAGGTTATAATCCATGAAAATCTGTGAAGTATGAAGTACATGTACTTATTTGTAATTGGGTCAAACCATAATAAAATGGACAAAAGTCAGTATATAACCCATACAAATTGCGAATTTTCAAGGATGTATGCTTAATTTGAACAGGACAAAACGAAGAAAAAGTTCAAAAAAGAAATTATGAGTTATAGCTCATGAAAATCACAAAGTTTTAAAGTATTTACGCTTAATTCCCATGGGATCGAAAAGAACTAAAATGAACAAAAATTACGAATTATAGCTCATGAAAATCTCAAAATTTAAAGTATGCGTATTTAGTTGCTACTATTGGGTCAAATCGAACAAATATGAAAGTTGTGGGTTACCCATGAAAATTGTGAAACTTTAAGTATTTGTACTTAATTGTAATTGGAATTAGCTCAAAAAGAGAAAACACCAAAATTTTAGGTCATGGCCGAGGAAAATCACGAATTTGAATGTATGTATACTTAGTTGCAATCGGGTCGAATAGAACAAAAATAGGAAAAGGAAAATCACGAATTTGAATGTATGTATACTTAGTTGCAATCGGGTCGAATAGAACAAAAATAGGAAAAATTGTGAGTTAACACATGAAAATTGTGAATTATGAAGTATGCATACTTAATTGTCTTTAGGTTGAAATAAATAAAAATGAACAAAATCGTGGATTATAGCCATTGAAAATCTTAAATTTTGAAGTACACATAATTAATTGCTATTAGGCTGAGACCAATAAAGTAGAAAAGGATTGTGGGTTAAATCCTTTGAAAATAAAGAATTTTGAAATATGCGTAATAAATAGCCACCGAGTCTAAATGAATGCAAATGGACAAAATCATTGGTTTGTAGCCTATGAAAATCATAGATTTTAGATTGCACATGCTTAATCGCTATTAGACCGAAATGAAAAAATATCATGAGATATACCTCATGAAAATTGAAAATTTTGGAGTAAACATCCTTAATTTTCTTGAGGTCGAAGGGAGCAAAAATGGACAAATGCCATAGATTATGACACTTGAAAATTGCGAAGTTCAAAATACATGTACTTAGTTTGCTATTGTATCGAAAGGAATAAAAATAGACAAAAATTGTGGGTTATAACCCATGAAAGTTATGTTATTTGCGTACTTAATTATCGTTGGGCTGAAACTAACAAAAATGAATAAAAAACTGTGGGTTATAGCACATGAAAATGATTAAATTTGAAGTGCGTGTGTATAATTGATATTGGATCAAATAAAAAAAAATGAAAGAAAATCATAGATTAAACTCATGAATCTTTAAATAATCTTACTTTCATTGTGTCAGAAATGACAAATATGACGAACGTAGCGAGTTATAGCGCTGGAAAAATGAAAATTATGAAGTTCATATTCGTATTTGCAATTGGGTCTAAATGAACAAACATGGACATAAATTATGGGGTATAGCCATGAAAAATGTAAATTTTGAACTGCCTATGCCTACTTGCAATTGGATCAAATGAAAAAGTATGAACAAAAATCATGGGTATATAGCCCATTAAAGTCGCGAACTTTTAAATATACATACTTAATTACTCGGTCAAAACGAAGGATAATTACAAAATAATTGGGTTATAACCCGTTAAAATCATGAATTTTATAGTAAGTGTAATTAATTGACATTAGGTCGAAACGAACAAAAATGAAAAAAATCATGGGTTATAGGCTTATAGCCCACGAAATCGTGAATTATGAAGTACGCATATTTATTTGCAATTGAGTCGAAACAAAAAAAATGAACAAAATTTGTGCGTTATATCTTATTATAATTGTTAGTTGAAATACCTATACTTAATTGCAATTGGGTCGAACAAACAATTTGACAAAAGTCATTTATTATAGCCTATGAAAATCGCAAGTTTTGAAATATGTGTACTTATTTACAATTGAATTAAAACAAATAAATTGGAAACAAATTGCGTTATATCTAATGTTTATCGTGAAACTTTGAATATATGTTTTTAATTGCAATTGGGTCAAAAAGATAAAAAATGGTCATAATAATAGATTATAGCGCATGAAAATCACGAATTTAGAAATGCATATACTTAATTCTAATTGGGTCCAAACAAACAAAAATGGAAAAAAGTGTGGACTATGGCCCATGAAAATAATGATTTGATAGTATGCACATACACTATTGTCACTTGATTGAAATGAAAAAATGAACAAAAACCATGCGTTGTAGCCCATGAAAATCATTTGAAGTAATGTACCTAATTGCAATTGGGTCGAAATAAAATTTGGACATTAATTAGTGTTATGTCCCATGTTAATTGCAAAACTTGAAATTTGCGTACTTAATTGTAATTGGATCGAAATAAATAAAAATGGTCAAGATCGTGGGCTTCCCATGGATATCGCGAATTTAAAAGTCAACTTAATTGTAGTTGGTTCTAAACAAACAAAAAAGTAAAAAATTATGGGTTACGGCTAATGAAAATCTGAACTGTAAAATACACACATTTTATTGTCATTGGGTCAAAGCGAGCAAAAAGTCACCAAAATCATGCGCTATTGCTCATAAAAATTATGAATTTCAAAGTATGCATACTTGATAGCAATTGGGATGAAACAAATAAAAATTGACAAAAATCAGGTGTGATATCCTAAAAATTGCAATACTTGAAGTACTTTCCCGTGAAAATTGTGAGTTTCGTACTTAATTTAAATTGAGTACAAACAAAAAAAAATGTGAAAATTTTTGGATCACATCCAATGTAAATCGTGAATTTTAAAGTGAACCTCCTTAATTGCTTGAGTCAAGATGGAAAAAGGTCAAAATCATCGGATTAAAACTTATGAAAATCTTTTGAGGTATTATGTCACGCTCCGAAACTTCAGCGAAAAATTCATAAATACAGGTTACGTGACAGCAACGACCTGTGCACGAGACAAGTCTTATGCACGAGTCAAGTCTGACACTTCATATCACAAGATAGAAGTTCAGAGCAACTATATATATGAAAATGATATATTATTTATTTTTCGATTACAAGATAAATCAAATATATTACTCATTCAATTTCATATTATAAAATACTAGTGAGAAATGAATTCACTATCTCATTAATGTATATTTTAGTCAGCTTTTCTAATAAAAATTTCATATTGAAAGGTATAAAATGTGTTGACTTTGTCAACCGGTCCATAATCACCCATATTGCATTATTCTTTCTTAAAGATTTCAGAAGGCCATTGACAAAATCCATGGTGATCTTTTCCCATTTTCACATTGGTATGTCCAAGTTATGGACTAATCCGGCTGGTCTTTGGTGCTCAACCTTTACTTGCTGGCAAGTAAAACATTCATCCGATTATGATTGATTTGATCTTGTTACCTGGTGACTACAAATGTCACTTCTTGTAATAATTCCATCAGTGCATTGTTGTCTATTGAGTTTCCTGAGGTGGATGCACGAGTAATTCTAGATCTTATCATTTCACTTATCGTTTGATTAAGATCCTTATCTCCGTTAGGAGGGGTTTGTTCATTACCTGTAGCCATATCTCTCTATAGATAATAAAATGTTTAGGTCAACTGTTATACAAGAAATAATTTCTGAGTCAGCCACATATACGCAATTCAAGTAATTATGAACTCAATTATTACTCAACATAATAACACAAATCTGTATTTACAAGCCAAAAGTATATTATTAATAGTTAACTTTTTAGTCCATACATATATCTGAGTACATGGGTTTACATATATACATATTTTCTACCAAAATATCCTATATATACCAAAAGAGTAACTACGAAAACCCATATACTAATATTACAAAATTATCCTAACAGTTACACTCTATTTCATCGAGGAAGATGAGCTGCTGGAGCTAGACTTCTCCTCGGTTGGCTCGGTCTCATCCGAGTCTTAGTTATTATCAGAGTCAGACATTGGATCTGAGTCAATACTACTAGTCCCCCATCATTCAAGATCGAAGTCTGGACCAATACGCATGGTATTCGACTCATTCTCAAAAAAAGAGTCCATCATTATCACTAAAAATCTGGACTACCTGGGATTCGGTGCTAGAGGGATCGAACGAACCCACAGTAACTTCTGAAGGTGATGACTCAACTGGAATAACCTCTACTGCTAGATCCTCGTCATCAGAATGATCAACCTTAGACTCCGATGAATCTATTATATTAACTTCTACTGATTCGACCTCCGCTAAGTCTGGGGTCACATGATCAGCCACTATCAAGCCTGGGTCAGTCTCATCAGAAGTGTACTCCGGTCTCTTAAGCTAGGTTCCCAGGAGCCGTCTACAGAAATTGTATAGCTAGAATGAGTGTCTGAAAAACTGGTTAATGAATGTGTCACCGTCATCCTACAAAAAGGGGACCATCTATCATCATACTAAAATAATGGGACAGAAATAAAATAAAATAAACATGTATTAAGAAATACTAGAAAATTCTAAAATGAAATAAGGTGAACTAAATCCCGTAAGTACCCTCCTTAAATATGTAAAAGGCCTAACTATAAAACATTCATATGCTTACACGTATATATATATGTATACAGACATATATATCACATAGCTGACACATATGATAACACTCATCCAGCGCATATACACTATGCTAACGTGTCCTACAAGGCTTCTAACGTCGAAACCTAGGCTCTGATACCATCTTAAACACAAAATTTTTGTTTCTTTTTGCAAATCCTTGTTTTTAACTTCATAATCATAACAAGTTATCATCTTCACTCATTCTATTTTGATTCAAATTACTAAAACTTACTATAAAATTTGAAAGTGGGTTATACCTCAATTGATTGAGATATTGATTTATTGCCTTGGTCTTCTTTTCTCCCTTCAGAAGCTTTCTATTGATCCCATAGAGTTTTGTTGAGGATGAGAGGGTATTCTCCGTTTTTTTCTTTTTTTGTGGGTTTTCTTTGATTTTTTTCTCTGTTTTATCCCTCTGTTGAGGAGGCTATATTTTCTTTCTTATGTGTGCAACTGAATACACACTATGATGTTTTCTAGAATCAACCCTTTTTAAATCAGGGTCAACATTAAGAAAGAAAAAGAACTACTAATTTGTACAAAATCAGAGGATTATTATTTTCTCAATTTCATAGTCAATTGTCAGAATCTTAATTCTCAATGTGTTATTCGTGAATGTGAAAGTCATCTCATAGGTCACACCAAGGCTACGAATTATAGCTTAGTAGTATGGGAATGCGTAAAACGCATCACATAACAAATAATTTTCGGAAATCGAATGCACCTAATACCATCTTAGGTTATTGGCCAAATACAGAGGGGCCAGAACAAATTTCAGAGGGGCCAATACAGAGTGACCAAATAAAAGTGCATTCACCATATGGCAAGCAGAATCACTCCATAGTGAACTTTTTGAGGGTTTGAAAATATCGAGAATCACTTGTTAAATGAGTAACACCTTGCGTATCAGAATTTATAGATATTTTCAAATGACGTGGACAAGGGTAAAACTCGTTATCCCAGTTAAAACAGTTTACGGATTTTACTTTTCTTTATTTTTTATCAAATACTAAGTCACAGAAAATTTTTGAATCCATGAAACTGTTGAAACACGTTCTAAATATTTATTCTTCAAAAGCTTTCAAATAAAGCAATTCCCACAATTATTTGAAATCGAATAAGAACCAAATTCACTTTTCATAGTTCATATAAAATCAAATTGATTTTTCATATCTTGTATGAAATCAACATCGTATTTATGGTTTAGGTCACAACAAAAGTAGATCAAATTACCTTTTAACTTTATATATATAAAAATGATATATTATTTATTTTTCGATTACAAGATAAATCAAATATAATACTCATGCAATTTCATATTATAAAATACTAATGAGAAATGAACTCACCTCTAGTGGACATGACTTTTCCTCTCTTTTTTTTCCGACTGGGCCATCTGAGGTCTCTCTCTCTCTCTCTCTCTCTCTCTCTCCCCCCATGACGACAGGAATCGTTGACGTCCAGGAGCGATAAGACCCCCACCGGATCTAGGGTTAGTAATTTTTTTCCAGTCCATCACATACATCTTAAACACATAAAAATTTTGTTTCTTTTTGCAAATCCTAGTTTTTAACTTCATAATCATAACAAGTTATCATCCTCACTCATTCTATTTTGATTCAAATTACTAAAACTTACTATGAAATTTGAAAGTGGGTTATACCTCAATTGATTGGGATATTAATTTGTTGCCTTGGTCTTCTTTTCTCCCTTCACAAGCTTTCTATTGATCCCAGAGAGTTTTGTTGAGGATGAGAGGGTATTCTCCGTTTTTTTCTTTTTCTTTTTTTGTGGGTTTTCTTTGATTTTTCTCTGTTTTATCCCTCTGTTGAGGAGGTGCCGCCCTAAGCATCAAATGACTTTTAGCCATTAAAACATTAATTAATGTGACAGTTAAACAAGAACTGGGGGGGGGTTAAATTCCAAAGAAATCTAATTAGTTTTTCCCGAATCTGTATTTTAAAATTTTTTCTCCATTAATCTAATTTTAAGACACTAATTACTTAGGCTACTACGCTCTCCCCTCCTAATAAAAAGTTTCGTCCTCGAAACTTAACAAACCTATATCTCAAAAGAGCTCTGGATATCTCTCTCGCATAGAATCTTTTGTCTCCCAAGTAGCTTTTTTTTCAGAGTGATTCTTCCACTAAACTTTCACATATTTGATTATTCTCATATGTACCCTCCTTAAATATGTAAAAGGCCTTACTATAAAGCATTCATATGCATACACGTTTATACATATGTATACAAACATATATATCACATAGCTTACCCATACGATAACACTTATCTAGCGTATATACACTATGCTAACGTGCCCTACAAGGCTTCTAATGTTGAAACCTAGGTTCTGATACCATCTTAAACACATAAAAATTTTGTTTCTTTTTGCAAATACTAGTTTTTAACTTCATAAGCATAACAAGTTATCATCCTCACTCATTCTATTTTGATTCAAATTACTAAAACTTACTATGAAATTTGAAAGTGAGTTATACCTCAATTGATTGGGATATTGATTTGTTGCCTTAGTCTTCTTTTCTCCGTTCAAAAGCTTTCTATTGATCCCAGAGAGTTTTGTTGAGGATGAGAGGGAATTTTTCGTTTTTTTTCTTTTTCTTTTTTTTTGTTGGTTTTCTTTGATATTTTCTGTGCTTTATCCCTCTATTGAGGAGGTGTCGCCCCAAGCATCAAATGATTTTTAGCCATTAAAACACTAATGTGACAGTTAAACAAGAGCTGGGGGTGAAATTCCAAAGAAATCCTAATTAGTTTTCCCTAATCTGTATTTTAAAAAAATTTCTCCATTAATCTAATTTTAAGGCACTAATTACTTAGGCTACTACAAATTACCTACATAATTACCATTGGGTCGAAATAAAGAAAACTGAAAAAATCATGGGTGGCCCCTGAAAATCACGAAATTTGAAGTATGGTTAATCAATTGACATTGGGTCAAAACACATGCATACACACAAAAAGAGTATCTGATAATTTTTTTAATTTGTAGACGTTAGCATTGGGTCAAAACACATGCATACACACAAAAAGAGTATCTGATAATTTTTTTAATTTGTAGACGTTAGCGGACTACATTCTGTTTTCTTGCTTCACTTAACAAGCTACATTACTACAAATTATGCTAGTTTGTTCATTTGTAATTTATTAGTCTGTATAAGCACTTGCTATATGGATTACAGGTTTTGGGTCTTTTGTTCCTTCTAGTTGTTCGCGATCTCCCTGAGTTTCTCTTTCTCTCCATCTCTTAGCACGTGTCTCATTTCTGTACTTCCATTAGCTTCACCCTGGAGCTTCCTAATGCAGAATTGCCTCGGTTATCTCCTGCAATTTCAGCGCAGTTTCCCATTTAAGAGTGAATTTTCTTACTTTATTTCTGAATCATCAAACTATAGTGACATAATTTGAACAATCTAAGAATTGCCATGTAGTTTTTATTTTTGCTAGGAACCACATTCAAATTCTTATCATGGTTGGTCTATGGTGATAGCATTGAGTAGAAACAATTTAACTTGGCTATGTTTTAAACCTTCAATCAAATTTTTGGACTTTCTTTTTGGATTACAGGTATTTTGTTTCTCTGTCAGCTTCTTGTCCTCAAAGTCCATGGATCCTGTAGTGATGTGACAGCAAAACCCGTATTTGGTCAATGAAGGAATTTGATATCCGCTTTGGAGCAAACTATCAGAAAGTAAGCAGATAAAACATACAACAAAATCAAATACAAAACAACAAAATCCCTCTTAACACTAACTCTGTAAAATCACCCAAAATCTCAGACAGACACACTATTAGGAACCCCTCTTCCACTAATCCCCGCAACTCTCCTAAAATCTGAAGTACTCGGATAGAGCAAAGTATAAGCAACACCAACCTCCCCTATCCTATTCTGCAACCTCTCATCCTTATTCCTCTCCTCGATCCTCTTCTCAATCCTCACCAGCTCTTCTCTAAACCTCTCAAAAACCTCCACTGCCCTTCGATCCGACGTCCACTCCTTATCCTCCCTCTGCCCAATATAGACCTCATCACTCGAGTGCATCGACAAAATCTCTAACACTGACATAACCGTTAATGCCTGTGCCTTGCTCGTTATACTCTTAAGTAACAACCCCTCAGGGTCATTTTCAATCTCATCATACTCTTTAGGATCTGGCATTGGATGTCGAATGAATGTGGGTCGGTTTGGGACAAAGCCAGCATATGCATACTGGCCGAAGTTGAGGGAGGCATGGTAGGCAGAGGCAAGCCAGATGAGGATTGTACAAACTTCGGTTAGGGATGATAGGGTTTGCATGTTGGGCCACCAGGTTTCGTGTTTGAGGTCCCCGTGGCCAAGTTCGCGGAGCTCGGTCCACCAGGTCTGGAGCTCTACGTCACATTGGAGGGAGATGTCAGTGGTGTAGTAGAGGGAGGAGTAGGAGGAGACATAGTTTTGGATGGCACAGTAGATCTCAAGGCCGTCGACTGCGTAGGGGTAGTCAGAAATTAGGAGACGGAGGGTTTTGTTGTTTTCCATTGCTGCTACGCCCCTGGGAATTGGAAAGAACGCTGTTAATATGTGCTAATAGCTAACACCATTAATGTTGGATGGACATAAAGACATGTTTGGCAACCAGAAATTAAATAAAAAGTAAAAAATTAGAGAAAATATTTTCTCAAGAAAGTACTTTCTTATTATTTTCTATTCTGAGAAATTTTGTTTGGATGATAGGAGGAAACAAATGGAATGCTGATGTAGCATATGACATGACATTTAGTTTCTACTTGTTCTATTTGGTTATCATAGGAAATGATAGTAGAAAGCGTACAATTTATGCGAAAAAGATATGTAAGAAGTCTAGAAATCTAGTTTCTCCCTCCTCTCCCCCAACTTTCCATTCACTTTAAAAAGCTGATGTGACACTCTTTACTTTCCATACTCCAAACAAGAGAAATTGGAAAGTGGCGTGACTTTCCTATTTTTGGCTCCATTTACATATGGTTGCCAAACATGCCCAAATCTCTACTGCTCCTGCTGTGGAGAGAAATATTTTTAATTACAATTGCGCATTTGTCAATTACAATTGTCCATTTGTCAAGTAAACGATTGTGATTCATCTAGTTGGATGTAAAGTATGAATGAGCAAAATGCCAAAATGTATGGAAGTAATGATACGTGTTAAAATCTGAGACTAAGTAGTACTCATCCACAAAACAAATAATTGGCTGTGATTAAAGGTTGCAGTCACTTCATTACGTTTTTGGTAATGGAGAGGACACAAATACGTAAATGCTAGATGGATTTCCCAACTGATCTCTTTGTCACAGAGAAATTTTCTTTTTCTTTTAAGGGTAAAATAGTTGTGTAATTTTCACTCAGGGGTTCTATGTACCAAAATGAAGCTACAAATGTAATAACTTCCAAAGGGTGATACTACAGGGAATCTGTGCAAGTAAACGTTTGCTTTATTCAAATTATAGGATATTCCTCTGTAACTAACTATAATCTTGGGACACATTTTTTCTTTTTACCTTGAAATATACGTGTAAGAGAAGATATTTTGGAATACCTTTTGCAGAGATCAGTTGGGAGTGCATGATCCATGAGGTTCCAGCTTTTATAAATCTCTGATGTCAAACTCATTGCGAATTTTCCGGGAAAGAAGTTTCTCTCTACGGGTCCATTTGCGTGTATGAGGAGCTGGCGAGCCAAGGAGTTCATGTTCATGGTGTCTCTATAGTGAGGGCTCAGCAACTTGTAGATCGGGTGCATAACACTGAGCTGTCTGTTTGTCGCTATAACAAAGGGTTCAATTGCTGCATGCGTGTAAAGCCTGAAAGAAGTCAAAACAGCTGTTAAAGATTGAAAAATTAAATTAGATGTGCATATGTACGTGCTTAAGGTTTTATGGGAAGATAAGGAAATATTTGGTGAAGTATGTCCATAAACGATCCCCATTGCTCATCATGGTATAAACGCATTGGAACGCGTATCTGCGTTAAACCTTGGTATTTGAAGGTCTTCAGATACGATGAATCTGGTGGTCTATGTTTCTTTTATGATTGAGAAGTACCACTTAGAACCAGTTGGATTCATAACTTCGAGAAAATGGTATGAATTTCATCCATGAGCAAATATAGGACGTGACTGAGAAGGTACCCCTTTAAGCATGACATCCTTGTATTTCTTTACATTATAATTATTTTTCTTCTATTTAACAGTGATTTTCTCGCTTTGTAACATAAAAGAAAACTTTTTATAATTCGTTAGTTTCTCTTTTTGTTCTCTCTCTCTTGGTTTATGACATGCATGTTTTTTTAATTGACGTTGATGATTGTCGAAAGGTGGATTGTAAAATGATGTGTTTTTGTTGAGTTTACCTTTTAAGTCCAATTCGTTAATATGTAAAAAAGTTTGCTTACTATATTTGAAGGTGAAAAGAAGTAGGATCTCATACCAGTGGCTAACAAGTTGATGATGGCCCGAGTCGTTCACTGCTACGAATGCCTTCGCTATCCTCCATAGAGCTCCATTGACCCCATCCTCTGCAGGGTAATAAAATCTCTTTACATATTCATCTTCTCCAACTGCATCTATTAACATTATCCCTCTCGGACTCAATGTTCCATCTTTCTCCAAGTACACTAGTGTTTTTGAGGCATATACTTTGTTGGTAGTAAGATCATATATTTTCCTTTGGTACTCTTTAAGGTAGGAATGATCCAATATGAAGAACCTCTTGTTATCATCTCCCTCCTCTTTTTCTTTGGTAGGTGGAATTACCCATCCGTCCTCATTTTCATCTTCATCGTCGCTCGCCTGTAGAGGCACGAAATGGCAATAATTGGCATGGCTATTTTGCCATTTAATTCATGTCCTTACTAATTTTTCTGACTACATGTGTGTGTTTTAAAAAGAAATACCTCCATCTTATTTGAAACTCTCTCTGGCAATAATTTTCTTCTCTCAAGCATGGAGGTGAGGCTGTGCAGGCGAGCTTCTAACTATCAGGCGAGCTTGGCAGGTGAGATTGTGCATGCGAGCCAGCCTCATTCAGGCAAGCTAAACTCCTTTACAGGCGAGCTCCAGAACATGCTACGAAAACAGGTCATAAATTTCAAACCGTA
This sequence comes from Asparagus officinalis, assembly GCF_001876935.1. NCBI lineage: Eukaryota > Viridiplantae > Streptophyta > Magnoliopsida > Asparagales > Asparagaceae > Asparagus > Asparagus officinalis. Next base: position 7,266,418 of record NC_033796.1, read on the forward strand.
AGTCAGAATTGGACGAATTATATATAAAAATCGACTATCTCGACGAAACGGAGCCGACCAAACCGACCCCATAGGGTTCGGTTTGCTCTTGTCTGTTTCGTCAAATTCCTTTTGGTTTGAGAGATATCAGCGTTTTTACCTTTTTTGCTATTTCTAGCAAGGTTTTAGCAGTCTTGTTGTGAACTTCTCTGATAGGGATTAAAGTCAATTTTTATTACCTACAACCGCCATGATCCTTATTAGTTTTCTACTTAATGATGATTAATGGTTTGATCAATATGATGATGGAATTAGCTTACACTATGCATATTATGTTGTGTTATTAAATCATGATGTTAAATTATGAAACATAGGCCAAGTGAGAGAATGTTAGATTTTAGTGGCCCACGTTTATTTTTTTTTTTTAACCAACTTTAGTGGTCACATTTTTACTCCCACGGTTTTTAGTTTAAGAAACTGCTCATGTTTTATTTTAGTTATATAACTACTCACTCACATTTTTATGTTAAATTCCTATTTGTCAATAAATTAAGATAACTACTCACGTTGATGGAGTGTGAGTGATTATTCTATTTAAAAGGTTTGATCCTCTCTCTACCGGGAATGCGAAAAAATTCTCTCCATCAATAAAATTTCGGAAAAGTTCAAGAGGGTTAAGGGAGAGAAACTCAAGTCTTCAAGGTTGTTCATCTTGCAATCAATTTCTCTTCAAGTTTCAAATCATGGATCAATGTACGTTTTCTTAATTAATTGTTCATTGTGAAAATCATTTGTTCTAAGATCTTGGCATAATGATAATCAAATCAAAATAAAGTATAGCTTGATTTGCTTAAATTTAAAGAATTAAGGTTACAGTAAATAGTCCAGTACTACAATAACAACTCGCTCCTCCCATTATTTAGTCCGAAATTTGCAAAATAGTCTTAACTTAAACCCTAACAAATTTTTAAACCCAACACCTCACTATTTTATTTTAAAAGACAAAGGCTTATTAACTCAAAATAATATCTAACCCAAACATAGCAATAGGGCTTTTAGCTTCCAATTCTAGATGGTGGTGTGAGTTTGTTGGCGTTGATCACCAACTGCCAACTATTTCCAGCTTCTTGTGTACATATGAATATAGAATTTATTGACAAAACTAGATTTTTTCAATGAATATTGGTTGGAGTTGTATTTAAAGAAGTTTGTTTTATAGTTTTATTTATAAAAGTAGGGCATATTCGGCAAATGCATCACGAAAGGAAGGGGGTTGGGGGGATCCATAATGGTTGCAGATAGGGCCGCAAATGATCGAACCTAATCGAATATTAAGATGTTTGTGCTCGTATTTATTTAAAATTATCAAATTTGAACCTCAATTTTAATATTCATATCTAAAATTTTCCGAATTCGACCTCGAACACTCGATATTTGGTAAATATTTATGAATATTTATGAAATATCAAAGTATATTCATTATGCTAAAGAATTTGATTTTAAATAATATTTAAATGTGTAAATACAAATTATCTCTTCATAATTACAATGCATGTATGCAATTCAAATATTTCATTAGAAAGTTGATTGAATATTCTTTAATTCCCTCCAAATTATTAGATAAAACTTAAGTAAAAATATAAGTGGATTTGTGTAATAATATAAATTATATGCGGCCAGGTTTTTTAAATGAATATTTAATGAGCAAACGAAGAATATATATTTGATTAAAGTCTATTTGTTAATGAACCCAAATACATAGTATTATTTGTTTAGTGTTAACTGAACTACCTAATGGAACATTAACAATAGTTAGTCAAACAATTAACTAACTATTTATTAATTATTTGGTTTGTTTTCACCCTTTTTTGCATCCATCTCTGCAATATGAACGCAACCCACAAAACTAAATCAAGTTATGTGGATCTCAGAGGAAATGCTAGCAGATATCTGTTGTGAGCAGCGAAAATTTCAGCAGAGTTTCTGGTGCACGATAAGAGAGGAAGATCTCAATAAGAATTCTCGTCTCACTAAGGAAACAAGAATCTGAAGCAAATATCTCAACAAAGTGAAATATCGGCTCTTCCTCTCTCATCAGTTCTAGGACTGACTTGTCGAGGGATCCTAAAAACTATTACAATGGCAACAAACACAAAACAAACAATTTTACATGGTTCGGCAAATTGCCTACGTCCACGGGGCAAGGAGGGGGGGATCTACAATTAGAGGGAGAGAGAATACAAATAGGTTTACAACCACACAAGATCTCACAAATAAACTCTCAATCTAATCTCTCAATTCCTCTCTCAAAATCAGCACAAGAGACTACACAACAAAACTCTCAAAGTCGGCTTTGCTACAGCTGATTTTCTCCTCTGCGCGAATCCCCTTGCACGCTGCCCAAGCAAGTCTGGTTTTCTCCCCATGCTGCCTTGCACGCACACCAAGCCCAAAGAACCTCTGCACTTTTTCCTCTTGTTTGCTAGTCGTCCTTTGCACCTGCACGCTACCAAAGAAAGAGAGAAATAGCCGACTGCCCACCTCCTTCGCACTCAACCCTAGGCCAACAAATAAGTGTATTTATAGGCCATGGTTTCGGGTGGGCCTCTTTGTCCGCTGGACTAAACTAATGGATTCGAAAATGCTCCTAGCCTTTATCTGCTGGATTCGAAAAATGTTGCTAGCCTTGTGATCCCCCCATTATAGGCCATGGTTTCGGGTGGGCCTCTTTGTCCGCTGGACTAAACTAATGGATTCGAAAATGCTCCTAGCCTTTATCTGCTGGATTCGAAAAATGTTGCTAGCCTTGTGATCCCCCCATTATAGGCCATGGTTCACAAAAATCACCTTTGAACCCATGACCTTCTCTTTTTGAAGTAGTCCTAAGAGTAAGTGTAGCAGGCTCTCACCCCAGCTCCCAATGCTGAGGTGGCAGTGGGAGCCTGCTGCAAACACCCCAACAAGCTCCTAAGATGCCTCTTTAGGCTGATGTGGACATCATGTAAGAGGTGGGGCCCAGTTGAGCTCCTAAGCGCGTCACAAATTTGTGAGCGCTTGGGAGCTCCTAAGGAATAAAAAACAAATTTTTTTACACAAAACCCTACTTTTAGCCGGCAACCACACTAAAAGAGAGATTTTTTACACAAAAATCCAATTTTACACAAAAACCCATGTGATGTGGCATTGAGAGCTCTTCAGAGCTCTCCAACAAGCACTCCTAACTAGGAGTTTGTTGCACTTGCTCTAAGCCTTGTTAGGGCTCTCCCAACACTTCTTGTCTTCTTTGAGTCCCGCTACATAGGAAAGTTCAACGTTATTCTATAAATTTTCTTACTTGATAGTGTTGAATATTTGTGGCTAACCCCCAAAAAAGATAAACCTCAATTATTCAAGCGGTTTTGAGTTTGAATCTCATGATAACCAATACTACATGGCTGAGATTCGAACCAATACCCATTCAAGGACATATAACTTATATGGCAATGTGCTAACCAGGTAGCCAACTACACAGGATTGTCAAATCCCATGTAGTTTATTCATTATAAACTTCATAGGATTGTGAATTCCGTGAAAATTATCCTAATTCTAAACTACACGGGATTGGAAAACCCATGTAGTCTAATTTTCTGCTAAGCTACATGAGATTCTCAATACCGCATAGTTTTTTGCATTTATTTAACAATTTCGACCCATTTTCTACCAGGTGGCTGAAACTAGATCGAAAATAATAAACAAGCACAAAATAGATTGAAAATGCTAAATAAATTTCAAAAAATAATCCAAAATAAAAATTCGTCCAATTCTTGTGGAAGCTCCTCGGACACTTTATCAACTTAACTAGATCCTCTTTGGTGGTAAAACTATGAAATACTTTAAAATTAAAAACAAAGGCTTCGTTTGGATACCATGATGTTTTCCTTGTTGTGTTTTTGTAAAAAAACGCAATGGTGTTGTGTTTTTCTCTTAAAGCGTTTTCAAAACACCATGTTGATCAATTATAACATTAGTATTGAACATATTATTAATATATTATACATTAATTATAATAAAATATATTATAAATAAAATGTTATAATGTTTAGTTTACATTACTATAGTATTATAAGTATTAAATATAATACAATATAATACTGTATAATGTGTTATGATATTATATTGTACTTTAATGAGTTATATTATTTTATAATTATTATTATATTATTATTACATATTATTTTCAAAATTTGTTATTGTTATATATTATATAATATTTTTAAAATAACATTATTTTATTATTAATATAACATTATACTATTATTAATATAATATTATACTCATATTAATATAATATAATATTATTAGTAATGTGAATATTATGTTATTACTACAATATTTTTAATAAATCATATATTATAAATATTTTGGTGTTATATAATATATTATAGTTTCTAATATATTAGAATTAATTAATAATATTTTAGTAATTATGATATAAATTAATATTATTATATTATGAATATACTATTTTACATTAACATTTGTTAGCAATAAATTATTTTAGTATTAAAAATATTTTACTTTATAATAATTATTAAATTATTTAGTGTATAATGTATTATATTTTTATATGATACTTTAATGAGTTACATTATTTTATAATTATTATTATATTATAATTATTACAAATTATTTTCAAATAATTATATATTTAATTATTTTGTTATATCAATTTGTTGTTGTTATATATTATATAATATTTATAAAATTATATATATTTATTATTAATATAATATTATTATATAAAATATAATATTATTTATAATGTTAATATTATGTTATTACTATTATATTATTAATAAATTCATATATTACAAATATTTTAATATTATATAATATATTATAGTTTCTAATATCGTTAGAGGTTTCTTAATAATAATTTAATAATTTATGATATTAATCAATATTATTATATATGAATAATTTTTTTAAATTAACATTTGTTAGCAATAAATTATTTTAGTATTAAAATTATTTTACTTTATAATATATTGAATTATTTAGTGTATAATATATTATATTATATATATATATTATATTTATGATACAATATATTATTATAATGTTATTTATTATTTTATAATATTTTTTTATGTTAAATAGCGTTACTATTTATAAATATTTTATTAATTATTAATTTATTACAATTTATTTATTAAAATTAATAAGCTTATAGTGATTATTATATTGTTTGTATATTATTATATTATTATTTATCATTAATAATTTTTATTATTTTTATTAGTTTATTTATATATTATTATTATTTATTCTTATAAAATATATTATCAACATATTAAGTACTAGTATTTAATATGTTATTATATTATTATATAAGATATTTTATTGATTATATATTTATATTATTTAATAAATAGTACTAATATATTAGATTAACTATAATATAGTATAGTATAGTATAGTATATAAGTATGTTGATAATAAGTATATATTAATTATATTTAATATATTTTGTTAGACATTACATTAACACCTACTCAAACTCAAAACCAAAACACTAATTATGTTTTTGGTTTGAGAATGATTTAATTCAAAAAACACCATAGTTTTTAAATGTATGGTGTTTTGTTTTTGATAAAAATATTATGAAAACAAGTAAAATACTATGATATCCAAACAGAGACTAATAAATCGAAACATTTTGAAGACAAACCTCATTATACACCCCAAGCATACTTATCCGGCCCAAAAAAGCTTAGGCAGCTTTGGTCCCAAATATTATATTTTTCAAAATATCTTTTACGCGTACTCTTTTCTCCGCGTCGCGTCGTCCCGACGCTAGAAGCCATATTCTATAATTAAAGCATGTGATGTAGTAGTCTCCCGCTTACTCTCATTTCAGAATAAAAAAGAAACTCAATTTCATTTCGAGGCATCTCTAGGTTTAGGGTTCGAGATTTGCGACTGCGTGCCAAAAAGTTTAGGTATTACTTTCCATTAATTTGTTCGTCTCCTTAACTGCTTATCTTAATTCCATGTTTTTGCTTGTTTCTGCTTTTGTGTTTCCTCTTGATTGCCAAAAGATGATCAGAGCTCTAACATGGATCTTATTGTGCTTTTCGAAATTGTGGAGGCTACGAATTAGGGTTTGGTTCTGGTTCGCACTTCTCTCCTGTTCGTATTCAGGTCTTTGATCGAGCAATTTCAACATCCAGCCTGAGATTGGAGCTGATCGCTGGATTTTGAGGTAAATTTCTTTCTTGGGTTCTTGTTTTCTTTCCAAATAAGGATACTTTTGGCGAACGAAGATCTTAGGGTAGAAAAATTACGGTAGAAGTTTCCTGTTTTCTTATATTTTTGGGAACTTTTCGTTTATGCTTTTCATTTTCTTTGGAAGTAATTTTCAAATTTGTAAAGATTGCTCCTTTAGAAGAAAATGCTGTACATTTCTGTCCGAAGTTCTACTTTAACGGTTTTAGGGTTCATCCATTACCGCCTTTTCATATTCCCTTAAATTAGGATTTACATTTTCTTCCTTCTACTTTATTTTTTGATATTTTCATGTTGAATAGTGTTTTTTTAGGCGATCGCTAAAACTCTTTCTCTTGTGCAGGAAGCTAAGAATGGTGATGCCTCGCTCGTCTCAGAGACGATTACGATGCTGGAGAGAAAGGAAGGTCGAGGTCAAGTTGGATGAGCCGCTCATATAAACCTAGACCTACGCTGATTTTCTGCTCGGGAAATTTGATGACATCACCGCAGCGCTACTTAAACAACTTGTAATTATTTTGTCGTGATTCCTTGTTTTCTATGATGCAAAGGGAGGAATGGGCGACAGTGAAAGGAGGCTGGCCCGCAGTGCAGGACGTCCAGATTTGAAGCAAGGATGAAGCAATATCAACTAGTATGTCTCACGCTCGCAAAGTTGTTTGTATCTGTCATCATTGTTGCTTTATGTTTCAGATTTCAAGCTCTCGGCAACGCACCACAATCTAATTGTTGTATTAAATTTACTTCATGGGCCTAATTAACCATATAGATTAGTTAGAATCATAGAAATATTTCAACGTAAAAGAATCATCCACAATTGAACACTACGTATAGCATAGTCATGTTCTTATACACCACTATTACCTTGGCTGCTTTGCTGGTTTACCCTATTTCTCATCTTCTCACAGTTGTTTCTTTAAAAAATTCTGCAAGCTTATCAACCTTTATGACAGCAGCAAGGAGGATACTCTAATTTGAAGTCCTATGATCTTTTTTCTTACAGGGATATTATGCATGTCAGTATAAATTTCAAGAAACCCCCTAAAATTTAGAAATTAAATATAAATATCTAAGACAATGGTCTTGAAAGCCTTTTGAATTTTCAAATTTCAGATCTTAATGACGTCATGTTTCTAATAGATTAGTCTTTAATATTGGTTTGCTGACTTGGACATTCACATAATATACCACGTGTAAACTGTTTATATTTATGCTGTTGATCTTCATGCCATATATTTTGATTAATGCTCTTTGAAATATGGGCTGCCCTTGGACTACCTTCAACTACTAACTAAGCATCTTTCACGACATTTCTTTGCTCTCTTCTATACTCGTTTTAGGCATCAGTAGCCATAAAGTTCTAATGTACTTGGTATTTTTCAAGGCCTTTCTTATTTGTAAGCTGTCAATTGGAAAATGATTCCCCAAAGGAAGAGCAAACTGAGGGCTTGCTGCCTAAAAAACTATCAAATCCAAGGAGTATTCCAATGTCCAGGCGCGTCTTGGTTAAACGAGGCCAGGCTATACCACTTCTAATAATCATTTGAAAGTTTCATTCGGAATGTTGATGAGCGTGTCTTGGCTAAACGAGGCCAGCCTACACCACTTCTAATAATCATTTGGAAGTTTCATTCTGAATGTTGATGAGTACTTCTATCACTGCAGTGTATGCCCTGTGCTTTGCACTTCTATTTTTTCTGTACAAACTTGACTCTCCTTTCTTTTTCTACTTAATTGAAATGATATTTAACTACCTTATCCTGTTCATATATGCAGGTTTAACTGAAGTATGAAGATGATCGGCCTGTGGATGGTGAGGGGGTTCACACAACAGTTATCGACAAACTACACCAAACCTTTGACAGTGAGCTTGGTAACAAGGACTTTGCATATGACGGGGAAAAGAGTTTCTTTGTAATGCATCTCAGAATAGGTGCTTTATTGCTTTTTTGTGGCGTTCATAGTTTCTGTACTTAATCACTACTATTCTATGTGCTTATATTCTGTTTCTTCTCTGCTTTCCTTTTTTCTGTAGAACTTCTGGCAGTGGAAGCCCAGGCGGAAATGACAGCCCGGCCAGATTCACCGTAAGCAGTTGAGGCGTCCCTACCAGACAAAGTCCTTTAAAGTTGAGCTGAATTTTGCTAAAGTGTCTCCAATGCAGTCAATTGCGATGGCTTTAAAAGGTCATTTTACTGAAAACATTTAGGAATCGTTGTAAGTGCTTGATATCATCTTAAGACAGCATGTGACAAAGCGGCATGATCTTTTTGCTTGTGATATTGTATCAGCAATTTAATTTTTCTGTGATATACAGGTCACTGTGAGTGTTTTTCTGAAGGCATTACTTCTTGTAGGGGTTGCTTGCTTGCCCTTCAATCTTATTTTCAGACCAACCCTTCAAACTTCACTGCTATGGGAGGGGCTGTCTTGGGTTATAGAGGGCTTCACTCAAGCTCCTGAACCTACGAAGGTGGCCTATCAATATTGAATATAGGTAATTTCTTTGTCATTGTGGAGGGTGTCAAGCAGTCATATTGATGACAGTTGTCTATCTTAGAGATTTTCCTCCCCAGTCTGTTGTATATTACCACTCTTCTTGTTCTGCATATATCTGAACAACCTTAATTAAACCAGATCTGTTGTTGATTTTCTTATTGAAAGCCAGAAAGTTAGGGATCCATACCAAATTGACTAGGCAAAAGCACGTAAAAATAGATCCAAGAAATGATTCTCATTTTTCCTATATATGACTTGTTCAGAAATAGAATGTGAAAGAAGATTGATGCAGAGGTTATTTATTTGTCATTTACTTCTTCTTTAGCTCGTGATATCCATAATTCTTTGTCTTGTCTATTAACAGGCAAATCATATGCTTAAATGTTTTTGTGTCAAATAACTGAAGGCTTGAAACGACCTGAATAAGTAAGATCTCCAAGATTTCTGCCGCTTCAATTAGTTTGATCTTCACAGAGGGCTTTATCTTCTGAGCATGCATTTTAACTTTTCTGTTTCTTTCATGATTGTAGGTTTGGCAATAAATAATAATTCTTGTTTTACAGTAACTGCCTTTGAGAATATGAATCTTTGTGCAATTCATGTGAAAAGGGTTATGATTATGCCCAGGGGCGGATTCACCTTATGACCGTAAGGAAAGTGGTGTTATGTGACACCAGATGTATGAAAAGTCAACAGATGTATGTAAGTCAGCATGCAAGCTTATCAGAAAAAGTAAACAACTCTTTGACATCGTGTATCATCCAAAATTGTAGTATGATAGTATCTGTAGCTAAATCCAAAAGGAAATGAATGGGCTAGGTTACTAGGTGCTGAAATCACATTAGATCAAAAAGATACAAAAATATAAAAATAATACTGTAACAATGTATAAAGGAATCAACTATAAAAGATTTTAAGTTCTATTACATTAACAAATTTGAAACTACAGATGGAAAGGAATTATAATAAGAATACAATGAATAAGCTAGGGTAAAATAAACAACAACTGCTAAAGTATATGATCGAATAAATGAGGATCCCGATGATTGAGTCAATTACTGCCTAGCAATATTTATTTGATAATGTTACTAATGATATGGTTATGTGCTTTTTTCATAATATGAAAACTCATCAAGGACAGTTGCAGTTTTTTTAATTAAAAAATGTTAATTATGCAGTGATACCGCTTTCTATAAATCATGGATTCGCCCCTGATATATATGCTGAAGGATATTCAGCTTGTAAGGGGGATTAGAGGCGTGAAGGCTTAGGGATTTGATTGTATCTTAATGATCTTCGTTAAATGTTGTTTACATTTAGTCTTTATGTTGGGATTTTGATGTGTTTGGGATTGTGGAATGAAATTGAGTAGTTTTGGTTTGTTTGTTTGGTTACTAATATGCCTGTAGGTTAGAAATTTTATTAAACTGATATATTTATGTTAATGATATTATTTGAATGTTGGTTTGGTTCCTCATATTGTGATTTTTCTTTGTTTCTTATTGTGAAATGAAATTAGATATGTGTTGTTATCTTGTTACGGAACGAAATTTTAAGCAATATTATAATGACATTATTTTATCTAATAGTGTTGATGAAACCCTTTATCAGTTTTGAGTTAATTTGAATTTCGTGGTTCTTATTTTGAAGCTCCTGCTATTTTCATTTTTGTAAGGGGGTATTGGCGAGTAGACTAGCTTGACTACAATCCAACAACAACAAATTGGTAGAACAGTGTTACTTTTGAAGCTCCTTCTTGGTTTCGTTAAGTCTTACTACAGTTGGGGCCTCTGTCGAGCTTCAGTTCTTGCTATTTCTACATATTTTTGTCTACCTACAAAACAATTGGTAGAACAGTGTGGCGAATTTTAGTGCTGGACAGATTTGTAACCTTTCTACTTGCGCAGAAGCACAAAGTATGAATTTGTTTTATCTCATGCATTCATTTAAATTCAACAAATCATAATGGCACTTGAGCCTTTTCAGATTCTCATTTTCTCTTGACAGACTAAAGTCTTGGATATAATTGAATATTATTTTGGCGAGTGTTAAACTGGACGAGAGAAAGAGGCAGGATTCTCTTTCTGTGTTGAGTGATTTTATTATGAAGTCTCATTTTGCATGGTGGTTTTGTTTTCTACTCACTTTTGAACCATACTTGCCTACTGCTGATAACAACCCTCCAGATCTTGCAGAACACTTTGTTAGGGGTGATAAGGTCCTGACAGGTTTGCCTATGTGTAAACTATTATGGTCAGGTTTGCTTATGTATAAACTATTATGGTCCTGCAGCTATTCCCTATACTATCTTATGTTTTAGTTCTCAGATGTTGTCTTCTTGTATCCATTTTGCCTACCAAGTTCAATTTGGGTTTTATTTCCTCCAAAGCTATGTTCCCTGGTGTTTCTTCAAAGATATACAAAAGCATTATCCACTCTCCAAAGATCTTCCCTCCTTGATAAGTCATGGTAAAAGTTTCAGGAGAGTGGCAGTTCTGAGCATTGTAACTTTGTAAGTACCCTTTGTAATGTCTGATCATGTATAAGAACTACCATTAAACGTCCAAACATTTTGTAGGCATCTATAAAAGTAGCTTACCAGAACATGTCTGTATATAAATTAAAAGGTAATGATCTACATGATCAGTATTGTTTTTTTATTCACATGTCACGAGAGTCAAGTTCTATAACATTTTAATGTTTCTTTTATTATTTATTAATAATTGAGAGTTTTAAAATAAAACATAAATTATGTAATGAGTGCACGTCCGATTAAATGTATGCATATATTCAAGGAGTGTCCAAGGAGTGTCGGGTATGGGTATGGGAAGTGTTGGGTACGAGTACAGCTTCATGATAGAAGTGTCCATGCAACATAGGTAGGCGCTGAAGTACAGCAACTATATGTTGATCCTATGCTTTGAGCACAGCACATAGTTTATATAGGTTGATGGCTATGTGCTACAAGCACCAAAGATTTGCTTGTATCCTTTTGGTTTACGCATTATTTTTGAAGATGCTTTTGATAAGGTGTTATTTTGCAGTACTGCATAGTTCCTTCTTGTTGACTGTCTTTCTTTCTTCTTTTGATGCAGTTGAAACTTGGCAGTGAGGAAGATTTTATGCGAAGGAATGGGAGGTGGCATTTCAATTACAAGGTTCTATATCAAAATCTTTTGTTGAGGTTTCTTTCTTAAAAGTAGAGTTTTCTTTTGTTTTGCAGAAACTTTTGAAGGCGATGTAGATAAGTGAGCTGTTGTGAATTTTTGGTCCTTGCAATACGAGGAATATTGTGTGTGATCTTATCAAATGTGGGAATATGAAAGGAATGGTTGCGCTATTCTCTTGGGTAATTGTCATGTAACACCCTCAACGTTTGACTACGTATTAGAAAATTTTGATTATGCATCCCTTGTTTTTAGTTGGCTTCTAAGCTTTTGCAAAACGCTCTTTCTTCTTAAATTTCTGGCAGTCAGAACATGTGAATGGGGGGCAACAGTGAGCTTCTTTGCTGCATTTTGCCAATTTTGAGTTCGTTCTCCACAGTTTATGCTCAACAACTCTTAAACATCTTTTGGTGCAGCGATGGTTATTGGTCGGTAACCTGATCCCTAATAAGAAAGAGATGAGTCCCAAAGGGGAGATTCTAAGAGGTGAAGGTTCTCTTTCTTACTTTTTTCTGGGATTTTCTTAGTTACATAATGACTTTATTTTGTCAATCTTGGTGTGATTAAGTGTCTTATTGCTTGTTGATGTCTACGACTCCCCATAGGTTTGAGTTCATGGCTCTTTAATTGAAATCTCATTGAATTCTTGATAGTTCTCTATTTGAAAATTTAAAACTGGTTCTCGTTTTTTCTTTGATTGATCCCATTATAGGTTACTCTTTGTTGAGTGCTCATTCATCAAAATGATAAAACTAAGAATAAATTGAAAAAAATGTGGACTACCCAGTTATATCTTCGTGGAGATTTATATGATTTTGATGAGTTCATAGTGCCTTCTTGATCACAGATAGGAGTAAATACTCAGTGGCAACTTTATGATTCTTGACAGAAATTACTTTTCTTTAAAAAGTCTTTGTTTGGTTCATTTGACTACATGTGCTTAGGTCGTTTAGATTGTTTTATACGTCTTCAACCTATGAAAATCTCAAACTTTGACGTACGCGCACTTAATTGCCATTGGACCGAAAAACAAAAACGGACAAAAATCATGGGTTGTAACTTCAAAATCATAAATTTTGAAGTACACATACTTAATTGCTATTGGGCTTAAAAAAAACAAAAACGCACAAAAAAATCTAACCATAAAAATTGTGAAATTTGAAGTACAAACACTTGGTTCCAATTGGGTCAAGAAGAAAAAAATAGACAAAAATTATAGGTTATATAGCCTATGAGAAGTACTAATTTTAAAGTATGCGTGCTTAATTGTCATTGGCTGAAAAATAACAAAAATAGACCCTTTTTTTGAAATTGCAAACTATGCAGTACGCAAACTTATACGTAATTGGGTCAAAACTGACAAAAACGAAAAAAAACTTATCGGTTATATAGCCTATGAAAATCCTAATGTTTGAAGTATGCATACTTAATTGCTATTGGGTCGAAATGAATATGAAAATCCTAATGTTTGAAGTATGCATACTTAATTGCTATTGGGTCGAAATGAACAAAATTAGACAAAACTTGAGAATTATGGCTCATGAAGACCGCAACTTTGAGGGACACACACTTAGTTGCTATTGGTTCAAAACAAATAAAAATAGACAAAAACTATGTTATAACCCATAAAAATGGCGATTTTTAAGTCATGTATTTAATTGCATCACAAACAAAAATCATAAGTTAGCTTATTAAAGTCGTGAACTTGAAATATGCTTACTTTATTGCAATTGAGTAAAAATGAACAAAAATGATAAAAATCGTGGGTTATATAACCCATGAAATTTGCGAAATTTGTAGTATGCTTACTTAATTGTAGTTGGGTCCAAACTTACGAAAATTGTGTATTTTAACCTATCAAAATCACAAACTTTAATTACGCGTACATTATTGTCATTAGATCGAATCAAACAAAAATGAACAAAATTTATGGGTTATAATCATAAAAACCGTGAAATATGAAGTATGCATACTTATTTGCAATTGAGTCAAACCAGAACAAAAATGGATGAAATCATGAGTTATAGCCTATGAAATTGTAATGTTTGAAATATGTGTGCTTAATTGTCATCGGATAAAAAACGAATAAAATCATGAATTATAACCAATGAATATCATGAAATTTGAAGAACGCTAACTTAAATAATTTGGGTCTAAACAATAAAAAAAGAAAAAATCGTGCATTGTAGCCCATGAACATCACGTATGTGTACTTTATTGCAATTTGGGGCAAAACAAACTGAAACCATAAACATCGCAAATTATTAAGAATGCGTATGTAATTGCTATTTGTTTGAAATGAACAAAAACAGAATTGTGGGTAAACCCATGAAATCGTAAAGTTTAAGGTACGTCTACTTATTGACCATTAGGTTGAATCGAAGAACCATGGACCGTTATTGTGGGTTGTAGCATATGAAAACCGCGGATTTTGAAGTAAGCATACGTAATTGCCATTGAGTCGAATGGAACAAAAATGGATGAAAATCGTGTGTTACACATGAAAATAACAAAATTAAAGTAAGTGTACCTAATTTTTATATGGTCGAAAAATGAATAAAAACAGACAAAATCGTAGGTTATAGCTCATAAAAATTGTTAATTTCAAAGTAAGTTAACTTAATTGTTAGTTTGCGGTTAGGTCGAAATCGAACAAAGCTCATGAACATCGAGAATTTTTAAATATGCATACTTAATTGCCAATGGGTCGAAATGAACAAAAATAAACAAAAATCGTGAATGATAATCCATAAAAATTGTGAATATTATAGTATGTATACTTAATTACTATTGAGTTGAAGCAAACAAAAAAGTAGACGAAGACAATGTGTTATAGCCCAGAAAAAGCATGATTTCTCAAGTACGTGTACTTAGTTGTAATGAGGTTAAAACGAACAAAATTTAAGTTAGGCCAAAAAAATTGTAGCTCTTTTGGTTTATTGCTTTTCGGTCAAATAAAGTAATGGACAAAACTTGTGGGTCATAACCCATGAAATGATGAAAATCACGGATTTTGGAGTACCCCTACATAATTGCCATGACGTAAAAAAAAGGACAAAAATTGTAAGTTATAACTCATGCAAATTACAAAATTTAAAGTATGCGTACAAAGTTGTTATTGGATCACAACAAATGAAATTACAATGAATATGTGGGTAATAACTCATAAAAATGTGAATTTTGAAATACACATTTAAGTACTATGGGGTCAAAGAGAATAAAAGTGGATAAACATATTCGGTTATAACCCATTGATATATAATTTTAAAGCAAATGTACTTAATTTTTATTTGGTCGAAAGTCCAATATTTAAAAAAGCAGAAGTACAAGACGAGGTGTTAGACCATTTTATGCAATGACGTGTAAGCCTCACGAGTTAATATATATTTTAATTTTGAAGTTTATAAATGTACTATAAACATTTAATACATAGTTGTATAAAAATTTACAAATAGATACATTTAGGTCTTGAGTAGTAAATAAGAATAAAATATGCCGAGTATAGACACAAATCATAATAAGCTAAGCTACATGTATAAGATATATATCTAATTGTTTCTAGTTAAATGATCATATTGAAGACAAATGACCTAAAACTAAGTTTCCTCTTTAAAAACTAAGCTCAGCCTCTACATCGATTTAAAACTCTAGATAAAAATAGACTAGGAAATAAACACAATTTCGAGCTCCCAAAAAAAAAAAGAAAAAAATCGAATTTTGGATATGAATATAAAATCCATCTTAATATACAAAGGAAAAAAATCAACAAAATATTCAAATTTGTTAAAAAGCATGTTGTTTTAGGAAAAGACTATTCATTCGGAGCATAAAAAAGAAACATACATGCAATATAATTAGTAAGATGATTATTTTGACTTTTTTAACTTCAATAAATGAAGAGATCGAGGAAAAGAAAATAAAGAAACAAAGGCCATTTAATTTTAGTCAAAAATCTGTTTGTACCTTCTTATCTTGTCTGCAATGTACGCTTCAAAAGAGAAGTACTTCATAGAGTGCGAAGCGCACACTTCACTTAACGTAAGTGATGAGGCTTGACTTTTTTAACTTCAATAAATGAAGAGATCGAGGAAAAGAAAATACAGAAACAAGGGCAATTTAATTTTAGTCAAATATCTGTTTGTACCTTCTTATATTGTCTGCAATGTACACTTCAAAAGAGAAGTACTTCATAGAGTGCGAAGCGCACACTTCACTTAACGTAAGTGATGAGGCTTGACTTTTTTAACTTCAATAAATGAAGAGATCGAGGAAAAGAAAATACAGAAACAAGGGCAATTTAATTTTAGTCAAATATCTGTTTGTACCTTCTTATATTGTCTGCAATGTACACTTCAAAAGAGAAGTACTTCATAGAGTGTGAAGCGCACACTTCTCTTAATGTAAGAGATGAGGCGTATGCTTCAAGGGATAAAGTGCTTCACTTATGAGTTTCGAAGCGCTTATCATTCAAAAAGTGTTGAAGTGAATTTTGAGGTGCAAATCTTTATCAAACTGATAGAAACGAATAAAAATTGATCAAAATTGTGGGTTATAGCAATGAAAGCCGCAAAATCCAAAATGGGCATCCTTATTTGCAATGGTGGGTCAAAATGAAAAAAAATGGAGGAATACCATAAGTTACAACATGTGAAAATAATAATGTTTTGAGCATGTTTACTTTTAATTGCCATTGGGTTGAATTGAACAAATGGTGAATTATAACCCATGAAAATTATAAATTATGAACTACGTATACTTAATTGCTATTGGGTTGAAACAAACAAAAATCACAGATTTCCCCTTAAAAGTCATGAAACTTGAATATGTGTGTACCTAGTGGCAACATACAAGACGAACAAAAGTTGGTCACAATCATGGGTTAGGCCTATAAAAATCAAGAAATTTAAAGAACTCATACTTAATTGCATTTGGTTCCAAACAAACAAAAAATCGTATGTTATAACCCATGAAAATCATGAACTTAATTTGCATGTGCTAAATTGTTATTGGGTAGAAACAAACAAAAATGGACAAAATTTATGGGTTATAGCCTATGTTAGTCACACATGGCATTTTTAATGTTGTGCCCGTGTCAGACACGTGTTAGACATAAATTCTCAGTGGACACAACATAAACGTATGTGATTCAAAGCAAAACCCGATTTTTCTATTATGTATACTCTAAACGGTTTCTTTGGTAATGTTGGGTTCAAAACCAATCTGTTTGAAAACTAAAACTCATCACTCAAATATTTAAAAAGTACCCATCGTATTATCTCATGCTATCAAAACTAAACTTTTGAAGTTAGCTTATTCTTAGTTTGATTTAACTTGGTTCTTAATTGTTAAAGATAATTGAAAGAAACATATAAATATTATAAGTATTATATTTCCATATTTGATCTAATATATATAGTTGTGTCCCTGTATCCTACATTTTATAAATTTGACATGTTCGGTGTCTGCACTTCGCACCTGTAATCATGCTATCTAGGTTATAATCCATGAAAATCTGTGATGTATGAAGTACATGTACTTATTTGTAATTGGGTCAAACCATAATAAAATGTTCAAAAGTCGGTATATAACCCATACAAATTACGAATTTTCAAGGATGTATGCTTAATTTGAACTGGACAAAACGAAGAAAAAGTTAAAAAAAGAAATTATGGGTTATAGCTCATAAAAATCACAAAGTTTTGAAGTATTTACACTTAATTCCCATGGGATCGAAAAGAACTAAAATGGACAAAAATTACGAATTATAGCTCATGAAAATCTCAAAATTTAAAGTATGTGTATTTAGTTGCTACTATTGGGTCAAATCGAACAAATATGAAAGTTGTGGGTTACCCATGAAAATTGTGAAACTTTAAGTATTTGTACTTAATTGTAATTGGAATTAGCTCAAAAAGAGAAAACACCAAAATTTTAGGTCATGGCCGAGGAAAATCACGAATTTGAATGTATGTATACTTAGTTGCAATCGGGTCGAATAGAACAAAAATAGGAAAATTTGTGAGTTAACACATGAAAATTGTGAATTATGAAGTATGCATACTTAATTGTCTTTAGGTTGAAATGAATAAAAATGAACAAAATCGTGGATTATAGCCATTGAAAATCTTAAATTTTGAAGTACACATAATTAATTGCTATTAGGTTGAGACCAATAAAGTAGAAAAGGATTGTGGGTTAAATCCTTTGAAAATAAAGAATTTTGAAATATGCGTAATAAATAGCCACCGAGTCTAAATGAATGCAAATGGACAAAATCATTGGTTTGTAGCCTATGAAAATCATAGATTTTAGATTGCACATGCTTAATCACTATTAGACCGAAATGAAAAAATATCATGAGATATACCTCATGAAAATTGAAAATTTTGGAGCAAACATCCTTAATTTTCTTGAGGTCGAAGGGAGTAAAAATGGACAAATGCCATAGATTATGACACTTGAAAATTGCGAAGTTCAAAATACATGTACTTAGTTTGCTGTTGTATCGAAAGGAATAAAAATAGACAAAAATTGTGGGTTATAACCCATGAAAGTTATGTTATTTGCGTACTTAATTATCATTGGGCCGAAACTAACAAAAATGAATAAAAAACTGTGGGTTATATAGCACATGAAAATGATTAAATTTGAAGTGCGTGTGTATAATTGATATTGGATCAAATAAAAAAAATGAAAGAAAATCATAGATTAAACTCATGAATTTTTAAATAATCTTACTTTCATTGTGTCAGAAATGACAAATATGACGAACGTAGCGAGTTATAACGCTAGAAAAATAAAAATTATGAAGTTCATATTCGTATTTGCAAATGGGTCTAAATGAACAAACATGGACATAAATTTTGGGGCATAGCCATGAAAAATGTAAATTTTGAGCTGCCTATGCCTACTTGCAATTGGATCAAATGAAAAAGTATGAACAAAAATCATGGGTATATAGCCCATTAAAGTCGCGAACTTTTAAATATGCATACTTAATTACTCGGTCAAAACGAAGGATAATTACAAAATAATTGGGTTATAACCCGTTAAAATCATGAATTTTATAATAAGTGTAATTAATTGACATTAGGTTGAAACGAACAAAAATGAAAAAAATCATGGGTTATAGGCTTATAGCCCACAAAATCGTGAATTATGAAGTACGCGTATTTATTGGCAATTGAGTCGAAACAAACAAAATGAGCAAAATTTGTGCGTTATATCTTAGTATAATTGTTACCTGAAATACCTATACTTAATTGCAATTGGGTCGAACAAACAAAATTTGACAAAAGTCATTTATTATAGCCTATGAAAATCGCAAGTTTTGAAATATGTGTACTTAATTACAGTTGAATTAAAACAAATAAATTGGAAACAAATTGCGTTATATCTAATGTTTATCGCGAAACTTTGAATATATGTATTTAATTGCAATTGGGTCAAAAAGGAAAAAATGGTCATAATAATAGATTATAGCGCATGAAAATCACGAATTTAGAAATGCATATACTTAATTCTAATTGGGTCCAAACAAACAAAAATGGAAAAAAGTGTGGACTATGGCCCATGAAAATAATGATTTGATAGTATGCACATACACTATTGTCACTTGATTGAAATGAAAAAATGAACAAAAACCATGCGTTGTAGCCCATGAAAATCATTTGAAGTAATGTATCTAATTGCAATTGGGTCGAAATAAAATTTGGACATTAATTAGTGTTATGTCCCATGTTAATTGCAAAACTTGAAATTTGCATACTTAATTGTAATTGGATCGAAATAAATAAAAATGGTCAAGATCGTGGGCTTCCCATGGAAATCGCGAATTTAAAAGTCAACTTAATTGTAGTTGGTTCTAAACAAACAAAAAAGTAAAAAATTATGGGTTACGGCTCATGAAAATTTGAACTGTAAAATACACATTTTATTGTCATTGGGTCAAAGCGAGCAAAAAGTCACCAAAATCATGCGCTATTGCTCATAAAAATTATGAATTTCAAAGTGTGCATGCTTGATAGCAATTGGGATGAAACAAATAAAAATTGACAAAAATCATGTGTGATATCCTAAAAATTGCAATACTTGAAGTACTTGCCCGTGAAAATTGTGAGTTTCGTACTTAATTTCAATTGAGTACAAACAAACAAAAAATGTGAAAAATTGTGGATCACATCCAATGTAAATCGTGAATTTTATAGTGAACCTCCTTAATTGCTTGAGTCAAGATGGAAAAAGGTCAAAATCATTGGATTAAAACTTATGAAAATCTTTTGAGGTATTATGTCACGCTCCGAAACTTCAGCGGAAAATTCATAAATACAGGTTACGTGACAGCAGCGACCTGTGCACGAGACAAGTCTTATGCACGAGTCAAGTCTGACACTTCATATCACAAGATAGAAGTTCAGAGCAAATATATATATGAAAATGATATATTATTTATTTTTTGATTACAAGATAAATCAAATATATTACTCTTTCAATTTCATATTATAAAATACTAGTGAGAAATGAACTCACTATCTCATTAATGTATATTTTAGTCAGCTTTTCTAATAAAAATTTCATATTGAAAGGTAAAAAATGTGTTGACTTTGTCAACCGGTCCATAATCACCCATATTGCATCATTCTTTCTTAAAGATTTCAGAAGGCCAGTGACAAAATCCATGGTGATCTTTTCCCATTTCCACATTGGTATGTCCAAGTTATGGACTAATCCGGCTGGTCTTTGGTGCTCAACCTTTACTTGCTGGCAAGTGAAACATTCATCCGATTATGATTGATTTGATCTTGTTACCTGGTGACTACAAATGTCACTTCTTGTAATAATTCCATCAGTGCATTGTTGTCTATTGAGTTTCCTGAGGTGGATGCACGAGTAATTCTAGATCTTATCATTTCACTTATCGTTTGATTAAGATCCTTATCTCCGTTAGGAGGTGTTTGTTCATTACCTGTAGCCATATCTCTCTATAGATAATAAAATGTTTAGGTCAACTGTTATACAAGAAATAATTTCTGAGTCAGCCACATATACGCAATTCAAGTAATTATGAACTCAATTATTACTCAACATAATAACACAAATCTGTATTTACAAGCCGAAAGTATATTATTAATAATTAACTTTTTAGTCCATACATATATCTGAGTACATGGGTTTACATATATACATATTTTCTACCAAAATATCCTATATATACCAAAAGAGTAACTACGAAAACCCATATACTAATATTACAAAATTATCCTAACAGTTACACTCTATTTCATCGAGGAAGATGAGCTGCTGGAGCTAGACTTCTCCTCGGTTGGCTCGGTCTCATCCGAGTCTTAGTTATTATCAGAGTCGGACATTGGATCTGAGTCAATACTACTAGTCCCCCATCCTTCAAGATCGAGGTCTGGACTAATACGCATGGTATTCGACTCATTCTCAGAAAAAGAGAGTCCATCATTATCACTAAAAATCTGGACCACCTGGGATTCGGTGCTAGAGGGATCGAACGAACCCACAATAACTTCTGATGGTGATGACTCAACTGGAATAACCTCTACTGCTAGATCCTCGTCATCAGAATGATCAACCTTAGACTCCGATGAATCTATTATATTAACTTCTACTGATTCGACCTCCGATAAGTCTGGGGTCACATGGTCAGCCACTATCAAGCCTGAGTCAGTCTCATCAGAAGTGTACTCTCGGTCTCTTAAGCTAGGACCGCTAGGTTCCCAGGAGCTGTCTACAGAAATTGTATAGCTAGAATGGGTGTCTGAAAAACTGGTTAATGAATGTGTCACCGTCATCCTACAAAAAGGGGACCATCTATCATCATACTAAAATAAAGGGACAGAAATAAAATAAAATAAACATGTATTAAGAAATACTAGAAAATTCTAAAATGAAATAAGGTAAACTAAATCCCGTAAGTACCCTCCTTAAATATGTAAAAGGCCTAACTATAAAACATTCATATGCTTACACGTATATATATATATATATATATATATATCACATAGCTGACACATACGATAACACTCATCCAGCGCATATACACTATGCTAACGTGTCCTACAAGGCTTCTAACGTCGAAACCTAGGCTCTGATACCATCTTAAACACATAAAATTTTTGTTTCTTTTTGCAAATCCTTGTTTTTAACTTCATAATCATAACAAGTTATCATCCTCACTCATTCTATTTTGATTCAAATTACTAAAACTTACTATGAAATTTGAAAGTGGGTTATACCTCAATTGATTGAGATATTGATTTGTTGCCTTGGTCTTCTTTTCTCCCTTCAGAAGCTTTCTATTGATCCCATAGAGTTTTGTTGAGGATGAGAGAGTATTCTTCGTTTTTTGCTTTTTTTGTGGGGTTTTTTTGAATTTTTCTCTGTTTTATCCCTATGTTGAGGAGGCTATATTTTCTTTCTTATGTGTGCAACTGAATACACACTATGATGTTTTCTAGAATCAACCCTTTTTAAATCAGGGTCAACATTAAGAAAGAAAAAAAACTACTAATTTGTACAAAATCAGAAGATTATTATTTTCTTAATTTCATAGTCAATTGTCAGAATCTTAATTCTCAATGAGTTATTCGTGAATGTGAAAGTCACCTCATAGGTCACACCAAGGCTACGAATTATAGCTTAGTAGTATGGGAATGCGTAAAACGCATCACATAATAGATAATTCTCGAAAATCGAATGCACCTAATACCATCATAGGTTATTGGCCAAATACAGAGGGGCCAGAACAAATTTCAGAGGGGCCAATACAGAGAGGTCAATACAGAGTGGCCAAATAAAGGTGCATTCACCATATGGCAAGCAGAATCACTCCATAGTGAACTTTTTGAGGGTTTGAAAATATCGAGAATCACTTGTTAAATGAGTAACACCTTGCGTATCAGAATTTATAGATATTTTCAAATGACGTGGACAAGGGTAAAACTCGTTATCCCAGTTAAAACAGTTTACGGATTTTACTTTTCTTTATTTTTTATCAAATACTAAGTCACAGAAAATTTTTGAATCCATGAAACTGTTGAAACACGTTCTAAATATTTATTTTCTTCAAAAGCTTTCAAATAAAGCAATTCCCACAATTATTTGAAATCGAATAAGAACCTAATTCACTTTTCATAGTTTATATAAAATCAAATTGATTTTTCATATCTTGTATGAAATCAACATCGTATTTATGGTTTAGGTCACAACAAAAGTAGATCAAATTACCTTTTAACTTTATATATATAAAAATGATATATTATTTATTTTTCGATTACAAGATAAATCAAATATAATACTCATGCAATTTCATATTATAAAATACTAATGAGAAATGAACTCACCTCTAGTGGACACGACTTTTCCTCTCTTTTTTTTCCGACTGGGCCGTCTGAGGTCTCTCTCTCTCTCTCTCCCCCATGACGACAAGAATCGCCGACGTCCAGGAGCGGCCGACGATAAGACCCCCACCGGATCTAAGGTTAGTAATTTTTTTCCAGTCCATCACATACATCTTAAACACATAAAAATTGTTTCTTTTTGCAAATCCTAGTTTTTAACTTCATAAGCGTAACAAGTTATCATCCTCACTCATTCTATTTTGATTCAAATTACTAAAACTTACTATGAAATTTGAAAGTGGGTTATACCTCAATTGATTGGGATATTAATTTGTTGCCTTGGTCTTCTTTTCTCCCTTCACAAGCTTTCTATTGATCCCAGAGAGTTTTGTTGAGGATGAGAGGGTATTCTCCGTTTTTTTCTTTTTCTTTTTTTGTGGGTTTTCTTTGATTTTTCTCTGTTTTATCCCTCTGTTGAGGAGGTGCCGCCCCAAGCATCAAATGACTTTTAGCCATTAAAACATTAATTAATGTGACAGTTAAACAAGAGCTGGGGGGGTGAAATTCCAAAGAAATCCCTAATTAGTTTTTCCCGAATCTTTATTTTAAAAATTTTTCTCCATTAATCCAATTTTAAGACACTAATTACTTAGGTTACTACGCTCTCCCCTCCTAATAAAAAGTTTCGTCCTCGAAACTTAACATACCTATATCTCAAAAGAGCTCTGGATATTTCTCTCGCATAGAATCTTTTGTCTCCCAAGTAGCTTTTTTTTCAGAGTGATTCTTCCACTAAACTTTCACATATTTGATTATTCTCATATGTACCCTCCTTAAATATGTAAAAGGCCTTACTATAAAGCATTCATATGCATACACGTTTATACATATGTATACAAACATATATATCACATAGCTGACCCATACGATAACACTCATCTAGCGTATATACACTATGCTAACGTGCCCTACAAGGCTTCTAATGTTGAAACCTAGGCTCTGATACCATCTTAAACACATAAAAATTTTGTTTCTTTTTGCAAATCCTAGTTTTTAACTTCATAAGCGTAACAAGTTATCATCCTCACTCATTCTATTTTGATTCAAATTACTAAAACTTACTATGAAATTTGAAAGTGAGTTATACCTCAATTGATTGGGATATTGATTTGTTGCCTTAGTCTTCTTTTCTCCGTTCAAAAGCTTTCTATTGATCCTAGAGAGTTTTGTTGAGGATGAGAGGGAATTCTTCGTTTTTTTTCTTTTTCTTTTTTTTTGTTGGTTTTCTTTGATATTTTCTGTGCTTTATCCCTCTATTGAGGAGGTGTCGCCCCAAGCATCAAATGATTTTTAGCCATTAAAACACTAATGTGATAGTTAAACAAGAGCTGGGGGGTGAAATTCTAAAGAAATCCCTAATTAGTTTTCCCTAATCTGTATTTTAAAAAAATTTCTCCATTAATCTAATTTTAAGGCACTAATTACTTAGGCTACTACATATTACCTACATAATTACCATTGGGTCGAAATAAAGAAAACTGAAAAAATCATGGGTGGCCCCTGAAAATCACGAAATTTGAAGTATGGTTAATCAATTGACATTGGGTCAAAACACATGCATACACACAAAAAGAGTATCTGATAATTTTTTTAATTTGTAGACGTTAGTGGACTACATTCTGTTTTCTTGCTTCACTTAACAAGCTACATTACTACAAATTATGCTAGTTTGTTCATTTGTAATTTATTAGTCTGTATAAGCACTTGCTATATGGATTACGGGTTTTGGGTCTTTTGTTCCTTCTAGTTGTTCGCGATCTCCCTGAGTTTCTCTTTCTCTCCATCTCTTAGCACGTGTCTCATTTCTATACTTCCATTAGCTTCACCCTGGAGCTTCCTAATGCAGAATTGCCTCGGTTATCTCCTGCAATTTCAGCGCAGTTTCCCATTTAAGAGTGAATTTTCTTACTTTATTTCTGAATCGTCAAACTATAGTGACATAATTTGAACAATCTAAGAATTGCCATGTAGTTTTTATTTTTGCTAGGAACCACATTCAAATTCTTATCATGGTTGGTCTATGGTGATAGCATTGAGTAGAAACAATTTAACTTGGCTAATGTTTTAAACCTTCAATCAAATTTTTGGACTTTCTTTTTGGATTACAGGTATTTTGTTTCTCTGTCAGCTTCTTGTAGTGATGTGACAGCAAAACCCGTATTTGGTCAATGAAGGAATTTGATATCCGCTTTGGAGCAAACTATCAGCAAGTAAGCAGATAAAACATACAACAAAATCAAATACAAAACAACAAAATCCCTCTTAACACTAACTCTGTAAAATCACCCAAAATCTCAGACAGACACACTATTAGGAACCCCTCTTCCACTAATCCCCGCAACCCTCCTAAAATCTGAAGTACTCGGATAGAGCAAAGTATAAGCAACACCAACCTCCCCTATCCTATTCTTCAACCTCTCATCCTTATTCCTCTCCTCGATCCTCTTCTCAATCCTCACCAGCTCCTCTCTAAACCTCTCAAAAACCTCCACTGCCCTTCGATCCGATGTCCACTCCTTATCCTCCCTCTGCCCAATATAAACCTCATCACTCGAGTGCATCGACAAAATCTCTAACACTGACATAACCGTTAATGCTTGTGCCTTGCTCGTTATACTCTTAAGTAACAACCCCTCAGGGTCATTTTCAATCTCATCATACTCTTTAGGATCTGGCATTGGATGTCGAATGAATGTGGGTCGGTTTGGGACAAAGCCAGCATATGCATACTGGCCGAAGTTGAGGGAGGCATGGTAGGCAGAGGCAAGCCAGATGAGGATTGTACAAACTTCGGTTAGGGATGATAGGGTTTGCATGTTGGGCCACCAGGTTTCGTGTTTGAGGTCCCCGTGGCCAAGTTCGCGGAGCTCGGTCCACCAGGTCTGGAGCTCTACGTCACATTGGAGGGAGATGTCAGTGGTGTAGTAGAGGGAGGAGTAGGAGGAGACATAGTTTTGGATGGCACAGTAGATCTCAAGGCCGTCGACTGCGTAGGGGTAGTCAGAAATTAGGAGACGGAGGGTTTTGTTGTTTTCCATTGCTGCTACGCCCCTGGGAATTGGAAAGAACGCTGTTAATATGTGCTAATAGCTAACACCATTAATGTTGGATGGACATAAAGACATGTTTGGCAACCAGAAATTAAATAAAAAGTAAAAAATTAGAGAAAATATTTTCTCAAGAAAGTACTTTCTTATTATTTTCTATTCTGAGAAATTTTGTTTGGATGATAGGAGGAAACAAATGGAATGCTGATGTAGCATATGACATGACATTTAGTTTCTACTTGTTCTATTTGGTTATCATAGGAAATGATAGTAGAAAGCGTACAATTTATGCGAAAAAGATATGTAAGAAGTCTAGAAATCTAGTTTCTCCCTCCTCTCCCCCAACTTTCCATTCACTTTAAAAAGCTGATGTGACACTCTTTACTTTCCATACTCCAAACAAGAGAAATTGGAAAGTGGCGTGACTTTCCTATTTTTGGCTCCATTTACATATGGTTGCCAAACATGCCCAAATCTCTACTGCTCCTGCAGTGGAGAGAAATATTTTTAATTACAATTGCGCATTTGTCAATTACAATTGTCCATTTGCTATGTGGCACGGACACGGCTCCGACACGGCCATCCGACACGTCGACACGAGGCAAATCCTAAAAAATACATAGGATACGCGTGTTCGATACGTGTGTCCGACACGGACACGACACGACATGGCTTCATGTTATGCGTGTCCGTGCTTCATAGTCCATTTGTCAAGTAAACGATTGTGATTCATCTAGTTGGATGTAAAGTAGGAATGAGCAAAATGCCAAAATGTATGGAAGTAATGATACGTGTTAAAATCTGAGACTAAGTAGTACTCATCCACAAAACAAATAATTGGCAGTGATTAAAGGTAGCAGTCACTTCATTACGTTTTTGGTAATGGAGAGGACACAAATACGTAAATGCTAGATGGATTTCCCAACTGATCTCTTTGTCACAGAGAAATTTTCTTTTTCTTTTAAGGGTAAAATAGTTGTGTAATTTTCACTCAGGGGTTCTATGTACCAAAATGAAGCTACAAATGTAATAACTTCCAAAGGGTGATACTACAGGGAATCTGTGCAAGTAAACGTTTGCTTTATTCAAATTATAGGATATTCCTCTGTAACTAACTATAATCTTGGGACACATTTTTTCTTTTTACCTTGAAATATACGTGTAAGAGAAGATATTTTGGAATACCTTTTGCAGAGATCAGTTGGGAGTGCATGATCCATGAGGTTCCAGCTTTTATAAATCTCTGATGTCAAACTCATTGCGAATTTTCCGGGAAAGAAGTTTCTCTCTACGGGTCCATTTGCGTGTATGAGGAGCTGGCGAGCCAAGGAGTTCATGTTCATGGTGTCTCTATAGTGAGGGCTCAGCAACTTGTAGATCGGGTGCATAACACTGAGCTGTCTGTTTGTCGCTATAACAAAGGGTTCAATTGCTGCATGCGTGTAAAGCCTGAAGAAGTCAAAACAGCTGTTATAAGATTGAAAAATTAAATTAGATGTGCATATGTACGTGCTTAAGGTTTTATGGGAAGATAAGGAAATATTTGGTGAAGTATGTCCATAAACGATCCCCATTGCTCATCATGGTATAAATGCATTGGAACGCGTATCTGCGTTAAACCTTGGTATTTGAAGGTCTTCAGATACGATGAATCTGGTGGTCTATGTTTCTTTTATGATTGAGAAGTACCACTTAGAACCAGTTGGATTCATAACTTCGAGAAAATGGTATGAATTTCATCCATGAGCAAATATAGGACGTGACTGAGAAGGTACCCCTTTAAGCATGACATCCTTGTATTTCTTTACATTATAATTATTTTTCTTCTATTTAACAGTTATTTTCTCGCTTTGTAGCATAAAAGAAAACTTTTTATAATTCGTTAGTTTTTCTCTTTTTTTTTCTCTCTCTCTCTCTCGGTTAATGACATGCATGCTTTTTTAATTGACGTTGATGATTTGTCGAAAGGTGGATTGTAAAATGATGTGTTTTTGTTGAGTTTACCTTTTAAGTCAAATTCGTTAATATGTAAAAAGTTTGCTTACTATATTTGAAGGTGAAAAGAAGTAGGATCTCATACCAGTGGCTAACAAGTTGATGATGGCCCGAGTCGTTCACTGCTACGAATGCCTTCGCTATCCTCCATAGAGCTCCATTGACCCCATCCTCTGCAGGGTAATAAAATCTCTTTACATATTCATCTTCTCCAACTGCATCTATTAACATTATCCCTCTCGGACTCAATGTTCCATCTTTCTCCAAGTACACTAGTGTTTTTGAGGCATATACTTTGTTGGTAGTAAGATCATATATTTTCCTTTGGTACTCTTTAAGGTAGGAATGATCCAATATGAAGAACCTCTTGTTATCATCTCCCTCCTCTTTTTCTTTGGTAGGTGGAATTACCCATCCGTCCTCATTTTCATCTTCATCGTCGCTTGCCTGTAGAGGCACGAAATGGCAATAATTGGTATGGGTATTTTTCCATTTAATTCATGTCCTTACTAATTTTTCTGACTATATGTGTGTTTTTTTTTTAAAAAGAAATACCTCCGTCTGATTTGAAACTCTCTCTGGCTGTTTATTGAACTCTCGTATTTCTTCCTCCTAACCAAATTACAAGACGTAATGAGTTAATTATACCATACCAATGAAATGTGCTCGTGTTATCATCAATTGGAAAGGAAATTATTAATTGTGAATCTAAGAATTGTGCAAACCTTGGCAGCACGAATTAGTACCGGATGGAGACCGGCGATCATTTGCCGCGCAAATTCTTTGTCCGTTGACCACAGAGCAGGTTTATCATCATCTGATATAATCGTTTTGTCTCAGTTGTAAAATGCCAACATTTAAAAAAAATTCAACCTTTCACAGAGGTGCCATATATGGAAAGAGATATATAAGCAGTACGGTACATTTCCTTCAAAAATCGGCAAAAACCAGTCTCCAAGACATTTCAAACGCTAATTTAGGTGAAAAAAGATCGTTGCAAAATAAACAAATAGATAAGTAAACAAACAATTTATCAACCCACATTTTGTTTTTGAATGCTAAATAACTATGACTGACTAAAATTGTATAAATTGTCTTTTAAGAAATTGATTTTCTTGATTTCTCCCAAAAAATGTTATTCTTTATCTAGATGAGTAGCATAGGAATATCAAATTAAATCAGTCGAAGAAGGAATCTAGGCCGGTTTGGCAATTTCACAAAACTAGACCAGAATTCAGTTTGGAATAAACTATAGACCGAAACTGACCTAGTTTTTCCTAGATAAAAAAAAGGAGCATTAAACCGTTCTGTTTTGATCCACCTCCCTAATGATTATAGTTGATTATATAGTTTTTTTTTTTTTGCAAATTCGCAAACAGAGCCTAAATTTGTAGACTTGAATGATTTGGTGGTATATTTATATATAAAAACCCGAGCAGATTGTTTTTAGCATATTTTCCAATTATCTTTGTTAATAATCTCTAACTAATGTACCTTTGCTAATAACTTGAGGCAGTGGAAAAGCGAACAATTTCTGATCTCCATCTGTTCTCAAAAGCTCCTTGATCGTCTCAAAGGGGATCCAATCTATAATCTTTGAGATAAAACTAGGCATCTCCATGGATCCTTTGTAAAGATCCATTACGTCTTTGAACGAACCGAACTCTTCCTCTCCTTTGCCCTTCACTGAGCTGGCTTTATCTGCCTTGAGTTTAGATGCAATGAAGTCTGAATACTTAAGGTGTCCAAAATACTCGTCACACGGTAGATAGTCACCTGGAAAAAAAAATTTAAAAAAAAAATTAGTGTTATAATTATCAAACTCAAAGGGCTAAATGTTAAACCAACAGAAATTCTCCTGATTTGATAATTGATACAATATGTTGGAAATGTCTAGAGTGAGAGAGCGATTAATTCAAATAGAAAACATGACTAAAATATGACAACTCAAAATATTTTGGTTAATTTGATTCTCTATCACATCTGATTGAGTTCCAATTAATTTTCATTTGATTATACCAGAATGTTCAATTTCACCAAACAAGTGATATTTATAGCCTGGGTTATGTCAAAAATAGAAAGTCAGAGCTCGGCGAGTTCATGAAAGTGACCATGCAGGTCAACTATGGAAAAATCTTACGGCTGCTGATGTGGCATGTTGTTGTCTCGTTGTTGTCAGTTTAGACTAGTATTTATGATTATGCATGAATTGTAATATTCATGTTATTATCTGTATATATATATAGCTGACTGTAAAGACTGACAGATAGATTTGTAATTAGAATTCCTCTCAAGCGCGCGGATCATGATTCATGATGAAATTAAATTGAGTTTCGTATACTTAGGAATGAAGAGAGAGAGAGAGAGGGAGTGTGCGTGTGTCGGAAATTCATATGTCAGTATAATATTATCATGTGTTAGGAAAATTAATGAAATTAATAGAATAGTACGTAATTTTTAAATAGGAAAATATATGGTTGTTTGAGCTATATACCATTCGTTAAGGGACGTCCGGTTCGGCCTCGTCGTGGATAAGGAGACTCTCTAGAACCTCCGAGAACCGGTCGTTCATATTCTTCGCCTTTTGATGGATCGCCGAGATCATTGTACACATCATAATCATAAACTCTATCATGCTCCTGTAGCTTCCCATAGGCTCCATTTCCTCTCAGAACTCTGAGCTCATCTTCTCTGTACGGTATTAATGGCTTCGGTGTCCTGCTTGGTAGATAAGTCTGCAGCAAGAATATTTTAAGAATTTGTTGTCAGGTAGGATGTTAATTAGAAAGAGCAAGTTGCATGTATGTATGTATATTTATTTATTTATTTTTGTAAGTAGCCAGCCGCAAAGTTGACTTCCATCATGCCAGCTGAGTCTCTTCATTGCTTTATAGTCGGAGTCGGCGAAGTTGTATGTACTTCCTTTCGCCTTGGCATTTTTTATGGAGTTATTTGTGGGTATACCTAGGGCTGAGCACGGTTCGGTCCAAACCGAAAAAATCGACCGAACCGATCCGAACCGATCCGAAAAAATCGGTTTTAAGAGTACGGTGGTTCGGGTCGGGTTGAAAACTTTTCAACCCGAAACGACCGAATACCCCATGGTCTAAATACCCGTTCTGCTCAATCCCGACCCGTCACCAAAGACAAAGTCTCAGACTCGCAAACCCTAAACACCTAAACTTCCATTCCCCCTTTCCCAGCCGCCTCCTCAGTTCTTCTCTCACTCTCTCTCTCACTCCTTAGTCCACACAGTTCCACGGTCCACCTCTCTCACTTCCTCTTCCTCTTCCTCACTTCCGCAGTCTTCATGGCCGAGGCCGAAACATCTCCTCAGGCTCAGGATCTGTCTCCGGCTTTGGGGGGGGACACCCGCACCCATCACCGTCGCCGAGGTATAAACTTTATCTTTTGTTTTTTTTCAAGCTTCTGACTGCGAGTAATTAGGGGACCTTTTGCAACTATACATCATTTAAGGGGTATATATATATAAATAAGACCCACAAAATCTATTAAGTTGTTTTAATTAGATGCTAAATATTAAATTGATTGAAATAAGACAAACAAATATGAAGATTTTTGGGGGTCTAATTCCGAAGTATGAAGATTATAAGAATTTAGATATTGCTATCGAAATTATTATTTGGTCCCTCTATTCTTAAGTTATCTGGAAATTGGTCCCTCAAATCACATAAACTACAATTATTAAGCTATTTAAAATTAGTAATAAGCTTAATGAACATATACCAGTCACATATCATAGAAAATTTTCCTTCCCAATTTTTTTTCTGAATGTTAGACCCCAGCATTTTGATCTTCATGCATGCTTTATGATGAAACTTTTCTTTTATACCACGGACAAAAAAATCTATTATTGAAAAACCATTAACTTTCTATTCTTGATTTTCATTATTTTTAGCACACGCACGCCATAGAGCACCATGATTAACATATTAGCGAGACCTCTTATATGAGTGAATAGATTATTATTTTTTTATCATTTTCTTTTTTGAACTTTATACATTTCTCCTTAGGTGTAAGGTTGCCATATTATGTTAATCTCAATATCATTATCATCGTCATAATGTAGCTATATTTCACGTACGTCATTGGCGAAGAAAATCCTGTCGTACGAGTATTTGTACGCCGGGTAGACCCACGAGTTGCACACAAAATGCATCCGACCCTTGCCGGGTATACCCTCCACCGTGACCCTCTTTAAGAGGAACTCGTATCTGTGATGATTTTTAACGATGACAGCTCCGGGGAGCCCCAGGGTTTTCTCGTCCCAATTGAAGTTGACCGTGAACTGAATCTCATCGGCGTACAGAGACCCTATCCTTGTGATCCATCCTTCGATGTACGCTGGCTCTCCGACTTTCCCCATGTCCCTGTCATCTGCATCATCAAAAATTAATGTTATCGACAATTGTTTTGGAACATGCACGTACAGTTCAGATGTGAAACCTGCAGTCCCGATCTTGGCTTCACTATTAAAAAGTCACGCTTCAAATAAACGACCTTAGAGAAGAAGACAAGTTGAACACGAGCCATGAATTAAGATGGGGACAAATTTCTAAAAACAATCGTTTTTCAGCATTAATGAGCAAAATCGACAATTTCAAAAAAAAAACAGCAAAATCGATCTTTTTCATCTGAAAAGGGTCGATTTTGCAGCTGTAAATTTTTTTGAACTGCACGGGACTATTAGTAATAGTCCCGTGCAGTCTATCTCCCTCTCTTCTCACTCCACCTGCCTACTCTCTCTTCTCCTCACTCACCTCCCCCCTCTCCCAGCAGACCCTAGCCCCCCCCTCCACCCTCTCCTCACCTCCCAACCCCTCTTCGATGCCAACAGTTTCTCCACTTCCCTCCCCTCTCTCCTCCCTCCTTCACTTCACCCTCTCCTTCATCAAGGGAGGCTGCCTACTCACCTCCACTTCCACTAGTACGTCGACGTTTTGATCAGCGGCGTAAGAGTAGAGCCGTACATTGTGGACTTGGGGATTCTCGGCGGATTCGCGGGGGCCGGCGGCCGGCGAGGGAGTAAGAGGAATTGGATGCGCGGTAGATGTCGAAGATGATGGTGGGTTGAGAGCGGACGAGGTGAAGCAGGGGAGCAGGCGGGGGGGGGAGGGGTGATGAGCGGGAGCGGACGAGGGCGTCGATTGAGAGGAGGGGCTGAGCGTGCCACCATGGATGAAGACACGGATACATGCGCTCCGCGGAAGTGGCTTGCGGCCCTACCGACGGACGGTTGGAGGTGGGAGAGGAAGTGGAGGGGGCGGGGCTGGGGTCTGCTAGGGGAGGGGTGGGTAGGGAGAGAGGGGGAGGTCGTGGAAGTGGAGGTGATCATCAAGGGAGGGGGCGGTGGTGGTGGAGCAGTCGCGGAGGAGAGGAAGTGAACGGGGGAGGTGAGTGAGGAGAGAGAGATAGGCTGGGGATGAACTACACGGGAACGGGGAAGGTGAGTGAGGAGAGAGAGAGAGATAGGCAAGTGAGTGAGGAGAGAGAGATCGACTGCACGGGACTAGTAGTCCGTGCAGTTCGAAAAAAACTTTACAACAACAAAATCGATCCTTTTCAGATGAAAATGATCAATTTTGCTGTTTTTTTTTGTGAAATGGTCGATTTTGTTCATTAATGTTGAAAAACGGTTGTTTTTAAAAATTTATCCTACTTGTTGATCCCTTCCTTTCAGTGGGTCCCACATTAACGAAAACAATGTTTTTAATGTTTGTACTACGCTTTTTACATAGAATTTTACACTACTAAGCCAAGAATTTTGAATGACCTCTAAAACCATGTCATTGCCAACCCTGGTGTTCTCTCTCGACTCCTCCCTTGCTCTCTCACTCGAACTTTCCCTCTCTATGACTCCACTCGACTATTGATTTAAAATATCTGAAAATGCAGATTAGTTGCTAAAACTCAAAAGTTTACGAAGACAGCCCTTCATTTCGAAATTCGAAAATACATACTCTAAAAAAATCTAGAAATTATAATATCTTCGTTAAGTATCCAAAATTATGTAAACAACGCTCACAAATTTGAAATCGCAGACCAATCTTAAACATACATAAAAATAAACTACCTCCAGAATATTTTGAAAATTATGAGCAGACCTAGGAAATTATGAAAGTTTTAAAGTGGCCTAGGAAATCCAAAAACTATAAACAGCCTTCTGAACTCCAAAATTTACAGACCGTCCTGTAAAAAAATTAATAATTACAAACAACTGTCTGCAAAATCCAATGCTTACCAACAAACCCTTGAATATCAAAAAATTACCAACAAACCTAAAAAAAATAACCCACAAAAATATGAAAACTACAAACAAGCCCTTATCAAATCAGCAAATTACAAACAATTCACTAAAAAATAAAAATTATAATCAATCCCATAAAAAAATCCAAAAGTAACAAAATACACCCTGAAAAATTAGAAAATTACACTCAACCCACTTTTTACAAATAACCCCCTTGAAAATCCATAAATTACGAAGCCTTTTATAGGAATGCAAAAACTATGAAATCTGGTGCGGAAAATTAATTCTAGAATCGCTATTCTAACGATTCTGAAACAATTTATTAGAATTAAATTCAAATACAACCTTATACTGTGATAGAAAATTATGCAATGGTTTTGATTTACTGGACAGTTTTAGTACTCTGATGAATTTCTATTTTGTCGATTAGTACAAGTCAGTTAGGTTTGAGAGTGAGTGAACTGATTATAATTACTTCTTCATCCTTTAGAATATGAGTTGTATAGCGAAAAGATCATTATTTTCTCATCTTAAGTCCATTATAATTTATAAATACATTAAAAGAAAGAGAGAGAAGAAATCAATCAAAAATTACTTGGATCTCCCACAGTGGCGCTAACAAGCTGAAATGAGACCCTCCTCCCAAAAACTTCATAAATTCTGTCCACTATCGAGGCACGAATATTGGTCATATCCAATACGTGCTTCTTCATTAACACCACAGTTCCCTTAAACTTAACACCATCTTTATTGCTAAGATAATGTGATCTCCTCTTGTAGTAGCTGAGATACAAAAAAAGAGGAGGGAGGAGAAAAATAAGAAGATGAACAAGGAGATAGAAGTTAGAGAACATCTTCATCTTGAGATTCTATACAGCTAGTCAGGATGAAAGGACTTAGGAGATGAGGATTATTTATAGCCAAAAATATATATATTGATTAATATTTTCAGGAAACTAGCGGGCTCCATATACCTAAACTTTAGCCGACTCAGGCACTTATAAGGCCAATTGACTTGTTCATGCATGGGCCCGAGGAGACTAAATTTACTGCCCAACTTAATGAGATATTAAAATACAAATGGCAAAAAAAAATAATATTGCTAAGCCTTAGAGGTAGTTGATGCATGTTGGAGATTCATAATATTGCTAAGCCTCCAAACAACGCAGATCTCAAATATATATGTACAACGAAAGATAAAGAACATGCGTCTCGGAAAAAAAAAAAAGCTTCTATAAACTTAAGTGGATAAGAGTTCTTTGTCCACTAACTTTTTTATTTATTAACTTTATATTAAAATTTGTGCTAACATGTCATACAAATCAAGACATAAATCTCAAAAGTAACCTTGATGTGCAGCACAAATATCAAAACATAATGAAAAGATAAAAAAGTTGATGAATAAGTACTCATATCTACTTAACTTTATAGGAGCTTTACTACACACACACACACACATAGAATATTGATATTATAAGATAGTGAGCTCAAATCTTATGATGAGCTAGACTAATTCAGTCACCAAATTCATGATCGACACTGTATATCTTGTTCAACACGTCATGAAATGTATATGATATAATTTTCACATAATTTGGAGTCTTCTCAGATATGAATCAGATTAGTTTAATATGTTAATTTTTCAAGCAGCTTAACAGCCGTCCCTTCTACGTATAACTAAGAAAATGGTTAAAAATTTCAAAACAATATAATTTTTTCTATATATAGATGATGATGATGAGTGCAAAACATGATGGACGGTGTCGATCATCGTTTCGGGTAGTTTATTAGGTTAGTTCTATATATATATATATATATATATATATGTATGTATGTATGTATGTATATATATATGTATATGTATATATATGTGTGTGTAGCGAGAGCAAAATGTAAAACACTACCCATTTGAATCTGATGGACGTAGTATCAGGGGTACATCATACCTTAAAATCATATTGCGAGATGACCTAAAAAGATTAGGCCAATATCCATCAACAATTAGTTCAAGCTGCTAAGAAAAATAATGATCGAACTTGCGCACTTAGTAATTATCAATTTGATAATGAGAAGAGTCAAAGTTTGCTTGCAAAGACAATAATAGTGCACGAATATCCATTTAAGATTGCATCACATGATTTTTTTGTCATCAACTATGTGCATTCTCTTCGTCTAAACCACAATATTCCAAATCGTAAACAAATCAGAAAGTTGTGTTTGAAGATTTATGATGATTATAAAAAATCTCTTTTTGATTTGTTTTCCACAACTCTATAAATTAAAATTAAGTTTAACAATGGATAAGTGGACATCTTCATCGCAAAATTTGTCTTATTTGTGCATCACCGCTCACTTTATTGATGAATTATGAAAGCTAAAAAAATGCATAATTAGCTTTATTAAAGTTCAAAGCTCCATAAGACAGGATATCTGTTGGCCTTCTTGTTTTGATGATGATTTACAAACAATTTACTAGTAATGTTGTTTGTCTAGTGTTTGTGCATTCCTATGTATTATAGACCAAAAACGTAGTTGGAGGATTGATGGAATCGAGTCTTAACGATCATATCAAATGGAGGTTGGCGGAATTGTGGAGTGAAGCATCATACAATTCAAGTTCAAGATCTAAGTTTAGCTTCATCCGTAACGTGTACTAAGTTGAGCTCAATGAAGATCAAGATCAAGCTTGGGTAATTTAGTTATAGGTTTATATTATGTGTGTTTAATACGTTAAGCTCAATTATCTATACACACACATTTTATTGGTTTCCTTGTATATATATGTAGTCACATATATATACAACACAAGTTTTAGTTTTCATGTTTATAAATATGAAATTACATGTTTCATATTTATTATTGTGATTTGGTTTATCTACTTAGATATGAAACAAATATATTTTCATATACATACGCATAGGTTTCATTTTCTATTGTATTTGTGAAAATATTGTATTCTTAGTTTGTAGACTTTAATATCAGTTTATACATGTTTTACTAAGTCTATAAAAACATTTTATAAAGTTTCAAAAGTTGGTTTATGTCAAAACATTAAAATTCAATCTCATATTTTCATGTTTTGGACTATTTGGCAAAATGATGATTTTTCACAAATGGGAAATGCAATTTGGAAAATTCTTATTGTAACATGTTCACTTACATGTTTATATACTTTTCCCAAAGTTTCATAATTTTTGGACTTCATTTGTTATTTTTTACACATTTTTAAAAGTCTCAAAAATAGCTTTAAAAACATGTTTTGAGTGTATCAAATTTCGGTCGACCGCACCGGTCGACCGAACCTGAGTTCATATGCTCACTGGGCGACAGAGAGTCTGTCAGTCAACCGGTCCTATCGACCGATGAAATTTCCGGTCGACCGACGGGAGCTTTTTCAGCTTCCAACGGCTAGTTTTCTTACCGTTGCTTGGGGCTGTTTTTTGTCTTTTGCTTAGGTTTTTGGCTGAGTTCTTGGGAGGCTATATATACCCCATTGCATTCAATTCTATAAAAAAAACAAGAGAATGGTTTAAAAGATTTTAACAAGGGTTTAAACTTGTTTAGTGTTTGTTTAAGTTTGTTTTAAGAAGCTTTTAAGCATTTGAGTGTTTCGGTTTTGTGATTCAATTCTACAAGAGCTTGAGGAGATCATCTATTGGTGTTTGGGCATTCAACTATTCTCCCTCCAACTCTTGATATATTGAGAAGTTTTCTAAACTCTATTTCTAGTTATTTTATATATTTGATTATCATTGTTATTTAGCTAGAACTACATTGAGTTTAGTTTTGATTTATATCTCTTTGTTCACACACAACCTTTTAAGCTTATTGTATTTAGATTCTAGTATAATTTAGGGTTGTGGGTTTGTGACTAAGAGTTGTGCTTAATTGAGTTCTCACCTTGTTTTGAGAATAATCATTTGTTATATTTGTGCTTATTGTGAGAATCACTTTGTAATACACTTGTACACCGAGTGAGGAGTGTGTGGTGAGAGTCGGGGATCATCCCAAGAGGAGTGGCGTCGGTTGATGTGCCTAGAGAGAGGTTGTAACCGAGCACTTGAGGGAGACACGGCTAGGGTGTAAACGTTATTCGGGTGAACGTAGAAAACCCGGTTGATAGTGGATTTCTCCCCGGGAGTGGGGAGCGGAGACGTAGGACGGAAGGTCCGAACTCCGTGATCATATTGCTTGTTTGAGTGTGCTTTGGCGTTCCTTCATATTTATGTTCATATCTTATATCGCCATTGTCATTAGCTCATTATCTATATCATCCACTATCTTGTTTAGATTGTTTACCCCTTGTGTTAGTTTACATATCCTTACATGTATCACATTGTATATCTCTTTGATAGGATATATCATCTTGTGTTAGTTTACATATCCTTGCACATACATTGCCTATATCTCTTTGTTAGGATATATCTTGTTGTTGTTTAGATTGTTTATCCTTGTGTAGTTTATATATCCTTGCATCATATATTTTTATCATATAGGATATATAGCTTGTTGTTTATATTGCTTATCCTAGCTAATATATATTGTTATATTTCATACTTGCTAGGATAACTTATTAATTAGTTTTAATTGGTATTTAATCAGATTAGATTAGCATAAGACCCTAATCAACCCCCCTCTAGGGTCTAATAATTGGTATCAGAGCTTGGTGCTCTTTGATTTAAGGTCTAATCGCCTTGAGTTAAAGATCCAAGTTAGCTTATTGTGCTAATCTAATTTTGAGCTTTTATTTGTATCTTGCTTGCCTTTTATATTATGGATATGCATGGTTTAGGCTATGCCATCAATATTAAATGCTTTTAACTCATCTCTCTCTAACAAGTTTGTTCATTTTGATAGTGCTTACACTTTATGGAAATTTATTGAAGCACGTCAAGGGGATTTGGAGGCGATCCGACAAGCTTTGGCGGATCCGGCTTTAAGTTCATGTGGAGCTTCATCATGCACACGGCCACTAGGCGATAGCCCTAGCGAGGTTTGCGAGTTCGAATCCATTAATGATTTATCTAGTGATGAACTTGCTTGTGCTAGTGAAAAATTATTACATGCCTATAACAAATTGCATAAAGATTTTATTGATTTAAAAAGCAAGCATGATAATTTAGAATCCAATCATGAGGAGCTAGTGTCAAAATTGGATGTCATTGCAAAAGAAAATACCATGCTTAAAGAAAACAATGACATGTTAATTTTGGAAAATGAAAAATTAACCACATCTATAACTAGCTTATCTCATGAAAAAGATAATGCCATGTTAGAAGTAGAGAACATAAAAAATGATACTGCTTCTTTTATAAATAATTATTTATGTTCTACTTCTAAAGTTAATGCTAATATGCCTAATGATGAGTTGAACAATGTTAAAAACCGTATTTCTTCTTTAGATTCAACTCTTAATACATGCATTAACAACCATAAGAAGCTTGTGAATATGTGTGTCAAGTCTAAGTCAAAATCATCTACTCATCATGCACACATATATAGCAAAGTCTACAAATGCACAATTTGCGGTCGTAAAGGCCATCTTGCTAGATTTTGCTATGATGCATACAAACATAACAATGCTAATGCTCATTGTGCATCTCATGTAGCTTCTTCATCACATACACATGCATATGCTTATCATGCACATCATAAACATGCTAATGTGTTCAAATGTGATCTTTGTGGACGTTTTGACCATTTGACAAAATTTTGCTATGATTTGAAAAAGACCTCACTTTTGCCAAATGATTTTAAAAGACCACAAAAGTTTAAGTGTGATCATTGTGGTAGATTTGGTCATTTGGCTAAGTTTTGTTTTGATTTGAAGAGAGTTTCCCATTTGCAAAATAATTTTAAAAGAAAATCTTTATTTTCAAATGATTCCCGTGCACGAGCTAATGGTCCAATAATTTTAAAAGAAAATCTTTATTTTCAAATGATTCCCGTGCACGAGCTAATGGTCCACAAAAACAAATAGATCTCTTTCATTGCACAAATTGCAATCGGAAGGGTCATTTGAATGAATATTGTTTTGACCATGTTAGTGCACCATATGTGCCTAAGAGGGTCTAAATCTTTTGGTACCAAGAATACTTGGGTACCAAAACAAATTTGATTTTAAACCAAACCAAGAACTTTAGTATTTTTATTTTTTTTGTCTTGGTTTTGAAAATTATGTTTTAAGATCTTTTGGTTATGAAAACAATTTTTTCTTTTATCAAATCCTTTGTTTTCATGATTATTAGTTTTGATTTTGATGAGAGGTTTGTATTTATATAACCCTCCGGATTTATTGGGTGTTTATTTCCAAATTAAGTTTACCGGATGCTAAAATGATTATATGGGTTGGAACAAGTGTAGGCATCGAAAATTGCCTATAGGTCTCTACGAACAGCTCAGTGTTAAGGAATGACAATGAACGTCACTATCCGGTTCACAGGAGTTTGACTGATGTCGGTGAACGCTTGAAGTGAACCGACAAACTACGTGAGCTGACAGGATTTCGGAATAACGAAGACACAGGCTAATCGAGAACCCCGCGATGTTTACAAAAGGAACAACGCCCTTCATGTCTCATGCATTCAACAGATGATCTAATCATTGGAGCTTATAGAACACCTCGTCGGCTTCCCAACGCACTTTGAATCGTTCAAATCCGAGTTCGGATGAAGAAGTTACGGCGAAAACGAACAAACGGGCATAACGGAACGTCTCAGGCTGAACTGGGACACCCGAGGTGTCTCGGACATTGTGGAGCTGTTTTAACCATGATTCGTTTTGAATATGAAGAAACTCAAAACAGAAAATTTGTAGATATTTTTGTCATCTTTCCAACCCATCTAGAATCAGGTCATTTGGAGGTCATATGAGGAAGTTATGAGTAAAATAGTGCCGAGACACCCTTGGGGTGTCTTGACTTGGCCGAGACATCCTAAGGTGTCTCAGAACTTGTGGAGCTTTTTTGACCATGATTCGTTTTTAATCTGAAAAAACTCAAAACAGGAAAGTTGTAGATATTTTTCTCAGCTTTCTATCAAATCTAGAATTAGATCATTTGGAGGTCATATGAGGAAGTTATGACTAAAATAGCGCCGAGACACCTTTGGGGTGTCTTGATTTGGCCGAGACACCCCAAGATGTCTCGGAAATTGTGGAGCTTTTTTGACCATGATCCGTTTTGAATATGAAGAAACGCAAAATAGGAAAGTTGTAGATATTTTTGTCAACTTTCCATAGAATCTGGAATCAGATCATTTGAAGGTCATATGAGAAAGTTATGACTAAAATAGCGCCGAGACACCCTTGGGGTGTCTTGACTTGGCCGAGACACCCTAAGGTGTCTCGGAACGTGTGGAGCTTTTTTGACCATGATCCATTTTGAATATGAAGAAACTCAAAATAGGAAAGTTGTAGATATTTTTGTCAGCTTTCCATACCATCTGGAATTAGATCATTTGAAGGTCATATGAGAAAGTTATGACTAAAATAGCGCCGAGACACCCTTGGGGTGTCTTGACTTGGCCGAGACACCCTAAGGTGTCTCGGAACGTGTGGAGCTTTTTTGACCATGATCCGTTTTGAATCTGAAGAAACTCAAAATAGGAAAGTTGTAAATATTTTTGTCAGCTTTCCATCAAATCCATAATCAGATCATTTGGAGGTCATATGAGAAATTTATGACTAAAATAGCGCCGAGACACCCTTGGGGTGTCTTGACTTGGCCGAGACACCCTAAGGTGTCTCGGAACGTGTGGAGCTTTTTTGACCATGATCCGTTTTGAATATGAAGAAACTCAAAATAGGAAAGTTGTAAATATTTTTGTCAGCTTTCCATCAAATCCATAATCAGACCATTTGGAGGTCATATGAGAAATTTATGACTAAAATAGCGCCGAGACACCCTTGGGGTGTCTTGACTTGACCGAGACACCCTAAGGTGTCTCGGAACTTGTGGAGCTTTTTTTATCATGATTCGTTTTGAATCTAAAGAAACTCAAAACAGGAAAGTTGTAGATATTTTTGACAGCTTTCTATCAAATCCGGAATCAGATCATTTGGATGTCATATGAGGAAGTTATGACCAAAATACTAAAGAGGGTACAGACTGTCTCGCACAGGTGCGAGACACCCCGAGCTGTCTCGCAATTGGGATGTGTTTTTGACGATTTTAGATCAGTTTTAACCGCTCCGTTATCCCCTCGAGCCTATAAATACAAGCCTTAGGCCTCATTTTTTCGGATCTGGAATTTTGGAGAAGAGGCGAAGCCCTGCCGGAGTGAAGAGTGACCGAGCACTTCAACACAAGAGAGTTTCTTCATCAGATCTACATCGCCCGTACCCGATCCTTAGTATTGTCCCTTTGCGATAATACTAAGAAGAGCAAATATCTCACTTTATCCAAGATAGGCGCTTCAAGTTTCTAGATCTCCTCGCGGATCGACGAAGCTCTGGATCAGATCTGATTGCCAGGTAGTCCACGGATATCGACGTCCCCGTTGTAGGCATATAAAATTACTTATAGGTCCCTTGACACGGTTCAACACGAACTAATGAACCATCAGGAGACGTATCTAAGCACGAACGTCAGTCCACAACACCGAAGCCAAGTGACACGCAACGAAGCGGATTAATAAGGCTACGCAAGCTGACGAACCGCACGTGAACGACGGAATGAATCACTCGCGTGCGGAATCAAATCAAC
The DNA here is from genome assembly GCF_001876935.1 of Asparagus officinalis. Classification (NCBI taxonomy): domain Eukaryota; kingdom Viridiplantae; phylum Streptophyta; class Magnoliopsida; order Asparagales; family Asparagaceae; genus Asparagus; species Asparagus officinalis. Next base: position 7,309,770 of record NC_033796.1, read on the forward strand.
GGTCCAGAGAGTCAACGAGTCATCCAACCATATAACGGATTCGAACTCAGGACCAACAAGCCGATTTACTGGCCTAATTGGGCATCCCGACTTTCCAAATCAGGAATCAAATCAAACGAATCGATTTCAGACCAATCACCGCATAACCGAATCACGGACGAAGCGCGATACAAGACCAAACAAGCGAACGACGGACGCAAAGCGCCGGGAGTGGCTCGGCCAAGGCCGAGCCACCCTGGGGTGGCTCGGCCAAAGCGAGCCACCTTGGGTGGCTCGGCCAAGGCCGAGCCACCTCAGGGTGGCTCGGCATGAGCCGAGCCACCTGAGGTGGCCGTCCAGATCTGTGCCAAATGCACAGATCTGCGTTGCTATAAATAGGCGGGGTTATTTCATCATTTTGGAGGACTTTTTTGAAGAACTTTTGGAGAGCCGAAACTCTGCCGGATTGAGACTCATCTTGGAGTTTTGAAGGCTTGAAGACCTTGCGACGTTCGGATCTGATTCTCGGCGAGCAGCCCGCATCACAAAAAGGTAGAGTTCGAGGGGATCCAGATCTCAGATCTACGTTGCTACACTCCGGCATCAGAGCTTGGTCTTTGATCCCGAGATTCGAGCGTATTGTTTCCTTGTGTGAAATAATCCCTGCCGGCTATTATTTCCTTGGTTGAAATAATACCCGTTATACTGCGTAGATCTGTCCGGATCTAGATCGCGCGGTGGTCCACGGCAAACAACCCGGGCGGCGCAGGCAAACAACCACCAAAGCGACGTGACCGAATAACAGGAGCTCGCGATTTGTTCACAAGGAGAAAAAGTTGTAATTTTTTGATTTTCTTTATTTTTGATTTTTATTGTAACCGGATCTAAAAAAGACCGGGGGATCTTCTGTAACCGAAAAACTGTTATTTCCAAGATAGCAATGAATCAATGAGAAAGAACGATTTTTCCCGCGACAAATCTGGCGACCACAGAGGAGCACCGAATCTCGCTGCGAGATCGGAGCGTGCGCAGCCGCGGATCTCGATCGCCGTTCGTGGAGGAGGTTCGAGTATGGTTTGACCAACAAAGTCGAGGAGTACGTGTCCGTGTCTGGGATCAACCTCCCCGTAAGTCCAGAAATTCCAGAGTTCTCCTCTAGGAGAAAGTCCGTTTGGTGCGAAGAATGAAGCACAACGACAACCTCAGCCGATCGACGCCGAAGTTGCGTCGGGTGAATCCCATCGGCTCTAAGCCAGCTGTCAAATCCACATCGAAGCGCGTGGTGACTCTCTCTAGAGAGCTCGACAGAGGCAAGCTGTCAACGGCTCGCCCGAAGCAATTCGCAGGCCATTTGGAGTCGTTGACGGTGGCGTCCGCTAACAATGCGGAATCTGGTAAGAACAAACGAGGCAACTGCCTCAACATCAAGTGAAGAATGGTTCCTCCAACATTCCAACAATGGAGTGGCGTCCGGCGTCAAACGGAACCGTACGACGTTGGGAGGCAGGTATCGAAGCGCGCGCATTATCGCCCGAAGTACGGCCAAGCTGAGGAAAGCGTAGACAGACTGCGAAAGGAGGTGACGAGAAACCTGCCACCAAACGCCAAGGTCTGGAAGCGACTTGAAGTGAGCGACTCAGACCAAAAAGCAAAACAATCACAGGGCTTCTAAGCAGGTCAAACTCCGGCGAGTCACAAAATCGGCCGTAATTCCTATGGCCACTCCGGAAGATTCATGCGCAATCTCCGAAGGAGGAAGCCGTTTTGGGGCGCCTCGGTCCACTTCCCAAAGAACGAGGCCCAAACTCCGTTTTCAAGAACGGTTGGGGCCAAGAGATAGTTCCCAAAACAATTCAGCTGCTGGGGTCGCCGCAACCCTCAACATTTGGGACAAATCGTGGCACCCAAGCGCACAACTTTGCGCATCGAAGTTGGCCTAGGAACCCGCTGAAGATTTCACCCCACAAGGGTGTTTCGAGGCGTTGTGACTTTTAAAAGCCCAAAGAAGGGCAATCTCAACTCAGTATGAGAATATTATCATCTTGATAGTGATAAGTTGCTTATGCCTGAGAATCGTGCCCGACACTAGGTTACTTCCGCTGTCACAATGACGAGTTGTTACTATTCATGCTGTGTGCGGACGAATAGAAACAGAGAGGAGTCCCAGGACAGAAATTCAATGCCCCTGTTCCAAACTCATTCGGCGGTGTATGTTCTGAATGCCAACTGGCTCAAGGCGGTCCCGAAGAGTTGTCAGTTTTTGAAAGACTCGGCATGGAAGCACAAAGCCAAGGACTAGCGTTATCCGAAGAGAAAGACAATGGTCGATAGATAAATTTGTTCAGAGGTGTCACACAAACATGACCAGCAATGGGACATCGGCGCACGGGGATGACTTCGAGTCGCATTTCGTGAAAGCCTCCGGCCTAGAACCGTCTGCAGTCCGGGCATCTCGAGAGAGCAACCTATGGTAGGGTTGACAAGACGCCTTCAGAAAGATGCAAGAATCTGATGGGTCTCCGCAGTTGCATCAGAATAATTACGGTATCCAAGCGAGGCGGAAACCCCGCGAACGCTGTTATGATAGGTGCGGAAATAAAAACAGCAAATGCCAAGATGATTGAAGACGCATTTTGGGCCTAAGCAGCATGAAACTTTCAGCCTGTTCGAGATTGCAGATGACCATGCATGAACATTGATGAGAAGCATTTGTGCAAAAATAGATGAAACCAACATTAAACATCCCAATAATCTTTAACAATCTTTATGTCTCTTTTCATGAAGTTTTTTCCAAATCGAAGATATAGCGCATGTCTCGTCAAGTTGCAGAGCGAGCCCGTCGCACCAAGTCCATCAGGAGGACGAAAGACACAAATTGAAGCTCGTAATACCAATAACCCTCCCATCAATGCAGGGTCGGTTGTAACCTGTAAATACTAATTAAGATGAAGATAGCTAGTAGAGTGAAAGCACTAAAGAATATTAATAATACCTATCCAAGAGAAATCTTCCTCTCTTTTTT
>NC_033796.1:7313770-7347368 GCF_001876935.1 Asparagus officinalis
CGTCCTTAGAGCAGCGACGGCGATTCCTCAAGTAAGCGTCTGGCGAGGAACTCGTTTAACATGGTGCGTGCATCCCAGCCAGTTACTCCGGGAACGCAATCGTGATGTGCTTTCTGCTTCGAAGCAGGAAACGCCGAATGAGTGATGTAGCCGCAATGGCGCTCTCATGCTCCTCCGTCAGCGCACGACATCTCCCGTGTCCACGGCCTGGCTGAGCTCATCAATGACGATGCCGAGGAATTTTCGGGCAAGTATATGAAGACCACTGTAGTTTTTTTGAAAGGCCACTGAGTAGCCTCAATAAAACCGGCATCCGGCGGTCTCGGACAGAGTCGCCAAATAAGAAATCGACTCTTCAAGAGGCTGATAAGACTAGCGTCCTTCACAAGGAGGTGCATCGGTAATCAACTGTCGAAGAGCTCGGTGCCACCTGTCCTTCACCGCCTGGACAACCTCAGTCGATGTGCCCAAACGAACTTGAGGGTGACTGGATAGGGAACATCGTCGGAGGTCGAATAATAACTTCGTGCACGTCTCGCCCCGTATTGCGTGAGATGAGAAGCTCCAGAAGCGGTTTTCATGAAAATAAGAATTAAACGTTTGTTAATTCCAGTATAAAAGGAAATTGAACTCATCTTACGAAGGGGTAAGAAGAGTCGTTTGCCTTATAAAGGGTGTGATTTTGCGCCCGTTGCGCCTCATAGCTAGGGTATATCGACAATACTATCCCTGTTATAAGCGCAAGCAGCGACAAAACGCCCTTATTTATTATTTATTATGAGATAGTATTTTGCCCAGCAAAACATATCTTTGAAGCGTCGGATCCTCACCAAGGATCAGGCTCTTCCCGACTTGCCTCACCAAGGCAAACACGTGGGTAACAAGGACAATTTGCAAATTTCAGAAAAAGGGTTAATCTGTAAAATTTCTATCCTTTCAAAGCGTCGCTCCCACAAGGAGAGGAATCAAAGCTCTCCGATTGCCTCACCAACGCGAGAACACGTGGCGTTATTAAAAGCGACCCAATTTGCAAATTGTCTCCAAGAAACAATCGGACTAAATTGGTAAATTTCAGAAAAAAATGCTCCGGCATAAGAGGGAGCGCGCCGCCATCAGTCGCACGGTAGAGGCATGACCCCTCGCCATACGGGACATAGAACACATTGCAAGGTAAATTGAAGGATCAGATCTAGAAAAGGAAAAATCACCATTTTTACCCCAAAAAAGGCAAGTTTGAGGCATCAAATCACACCCTCAACCCTTATTATGTGATCCGCGATTCCCAGTATCTAGATCAAACATGAAATAGATCAAGATATGGGACGGAGTTTACCTGAAGTAAAGCCCCAAAAATCCAATAAGGCGAGACATTTAGGAAAACTTGAAACCACACGCTCAGGAGGGGGCCTGAGAGAAAACTTTTTATTGGAATTTTTGTGAGGATTTTCACCAAGATCCAAGGAAAGCTAGATCTATACAGATCTGAAGTTTGAGGCGGAAACGAGCGCTTGTGAGAAAAGAAAATTGAAATTAGAGGGAGGGGGTGGCCGGCCCTAGAAAGAGAGGAAGAAAAAGAAAAAGAAAAAAGAAAAAAAAAACCCTTTTATAGCCTTGAACCAGATCTGGCTGAACCAGACCAGACCAGGACTGAACCAGACCGAGCCAGAATGAGCCAGATTGAGCCAGAATGAGCCAAATTGAGTCAGATTGAGCCTGGCTGGATCAGACCAGACCAGAATGAGCCAAATTGAGCCAGATTGAATCAGAATGAGCCAGTTTGAGCCAAATTGAACCAGTTTGAACCAAATTTGAACCAGAATTCAAATTGGAGCTGAATTAAGCATTGGAACGACTTTTGATCAACCTACGGTTCAGTCCTTCACCTATTTAACCCCTCTACCATATATTTGGAAGGGTCGGAGAGATTTTTGAACCCAAATACTGCCTTTTTGGCACATTTTTTGGTCCGGTTCAGATTATTCGAACCTAAAGAATACTCTAATAAGGTATACGAGTATAAATTATTCCCTCCTCTTTGTTGAGAAGTTTCTGGAGAATATTTTTTCTAAAATCTTAGGATAACTAACATGACTCCCAGGAGTGATGAGTATAACTGACCCCCGCTCCAAATCCTTAAGAGCTCTTAAAAACTGTGTAGACTCCAAAACTTTACCGAGTATTAAACTGTGTTAAACGCCGGACAACGCGTCAAATGAAGAATTCAAATGCCAAGTCAACGCGATGGTCAATTTCATGTTGAAGCCAACTAACTTTGAGCTAAAAAGCCAGGAATCAGATCGCTCTCCAAAAGTTCAACAATTCGACACACGACGTCAGCAATAATGCCCAGCACCGGCAACCTCTCAATGCATTCGAGCAAGACCGAATTCGGCCTGGAGGATTGAAGGAATGCGAGATAGAAGCATATTCAAGAACCCGTTACACATTGAGGTCTGGGCAGTCATATCCAAAGTATTCCAGACTCCCTTCATAAAGACGAGACCTGGAAAACTTTGGAGGGGGGTATCGTAGGCATTTAAAATTGCTTATAGTCCTGACACGGTTCAACGACGAACTAGGACCATCAGTGCGACGTATTAAGCACGAACGCAGGCCACAACCGAAGCCAGTCACGCAACGAAGCGGTTAATAAGCGCTACGAAGCTTGCCACGAACGCACTCGTGAACGCCCCCCCGCCACGGAATGAAATCACTCGCGTGCGGAATCATCCAACGGTACCAGAGAGTCAACGAGTCATCAACCATATAACGGGATTTCGAACTCAGACACCAAGCGATTTCTGCTAATTGGGATCCAGACTTCCAAAGCAGGAATCAAGTCAACGAATCGATTTCAGACCAATCAAACCGCATAACCGAATCACGGACGAAGCGGATACAAAACCGAAAACAAAAACAACGAGGAGCAAAGCCGGGTGGCTCGGCCAAGGCCGAGCCACCCCAGGGTGGCTCGGCTGAGCGAGCACCCTGAGGTGCGGCCAGGCTCTGTGCAAATGCACAGGATCTGCGTTGCTATAAATTAGCGGGGTTATTCATCATTTTTGGAGCGACTTTTTTGTAAGAACTTTTGGAGATGCCGAAACGTCTGTTCGGATCGAGACCTCATCTTTGGAGTTTTTGACAGGCTGAAGACTATGGCGTTCGGATCTGTATTCTCGGCTTGAGGCTCACCGCATCAGCAAAGGTAGGAGTTCGAGGGGATCCAGGATCTCAGCATCTACGTGTGCCCTACACTCCGGATCAAGCTTTGGTCTTTGATCCGAGGACTATCTGATGCGATTGTTTCTTGGCTGAAATAATCCCTCCGGTAATTATTTCCTTGGTGAAACTAATACCCGTTATACTGCGTAGATTCTTTCCGCGATCTAGATCGCGCAGTGCTCCACGGGCAAACACCCCGGCTGCAGGCAAACAATCACAAAGCGGGACCGAATAACAGGGAGCTCGCGATTTGTTCACAAGGATGAAAAAAGTTTTGTATTTTTGATTTCTTATTTTTTGATTTTCATTGTAACCGGATCTAAAAGACCGGATCTTCTTGAACCGAAAAACTGTTATTCAAGATAGCAATGGAATCAATGAAGAAAGCAACGATTTTTCCCGCGAACACCCGTCACAGGCTAAAGACCCACACAAGCAAGAGACGACGAACGGATCTTGTGTTTATTTTTAAGAAAGTTGTAATTTTTATTTCTTTGTTATTCGAATTCATTTGTAACGTTTGAAGTTTTAATGAAACCAATGATGAAGGCAACTTTTGACGAAAACAAACTGGCGACCACAGTGGGAGCCAACAGCCTCGCTGCCGAGGCCGTCGTGACGCAACCGGCCTTCAAGATCCGGGTGAACGAAGAGATCGAATACGAGTTCGATCAACAAAAGTTTGAAGAGTACCTCTCTTCCTCCTCCTCCAGATCCGCCTCTCCAAACAGGCGCAGGAAGACTTCATCTTCCTCAAATGCTCGCGGGACCTCCGACTCGAAGATCCGAGATCCCCTCGCTGTTGCATCTACTCCCCGCGACGTTCCTATGACGTCCAACGCGGTTGAAGCTGCAGATCCAGATCTGCCTTCCGCCGTAAAAACAAGTGTCGAAGGTGCTCCAGCTTTGTCGAAAAGGGCACGCCAAAGACGGCGTCAACGCCTCGCCCGAGAAAAGGGCACGCCAAAGACGGCGTCAACGCCTCGCCCGACAACTGGCCAAGGCCGCAGAATCGATGGACGGAATCCGATACAATGAAGATCTAAAGTCCAGACAGTGCCAGGAGCAACAACGGCGATCAACCAACTCCTCCTCTAAGACAGAGACGAACGAATGGGTTCGTGTCAAGAGGACTCGCTCAACCCTCGAAGAGCGAATCAAGAAACGCCGCGCATTGCTTGCGCATGCCCGAGTCCTTCTGCAGAAAGCGGAAGAGATGCAGAAAGAAGAGACGGTCAAGAAGCCATCAAAATACAAGTAGATGTGGGTGCCAAAGGCAAAACCGGCACCAAAGGCAAAAATGGACGGAATTGTCGTCCAAACTTCATCAAATCCAGATCCCGTTTCCCCTGCCCCTCCGGCGGAGCCAGGTAAGAACGTGGGTCTTCCTAGATCCAAGGTTCCTCTGAAAGGTCGCCTCGGTCCTTTACCGGAAAACCGAGGTAAAGTACCTGTCAAGGAGCGATTGGGACCGATGAAAGGTCCCCAAACAACAAACCAGACTGGGGGTCGTGCTAATCCCCCCAAGAAAGATAACAAAGGGAAAGCCCCTGTTACCGAACGCATTGGATTGCGTGTCGAAGTTCAAGAGCCCGTTAAGTTTTCACGCTCGCAAAAGCGTAGACTTGAACGAGCGACTTTTGAAAGCGCTAATAAAGCGTCATATTCCCAGAGGGAAACACATTCGTCCGATGATGATTGTGTTATACCTAGGAAGTCATGCCAACACTCTATGGGTTGCTCCAGTTATCAAACTGACGAGTTGTACTATAGAGCTGGGGGTGCGAGTAAGTCTCGAAAGAGAGATGCTCGAGACACGGAATCTCACTGTCCGTGTGCCAACATAATCAAGGCAGTGCTGTCAGAATGCTGCTGCACTAAAGCCCCGAGGAGAGTTTTGGTGTTCGAGAGAATTTCCATCGGAACGTCCGAGACCAGGCCAAGGCATTTCCGTAGGAAGAAGCTTGTCCGCCAAGAAGACGAACTCCTAGAGGTGTCTGCTAATATGACTGGCAGAGGGAAATCGACGTGACACTCTAGCTCAGATCAACTTGCCGAAGCATCCCAACGCATGACTCGATTGCGGGCAGGGATCAATAGGCGAAAGAATTACCAAAGGATGCAAAAGGGACTTCCTTTGGAAGAGGAGGTGTCAGATGTTGGTTCAGATTCCTACTCAGCTATAGCATCCGATGACACGGCGTCTAGTGCGGGGCAACCCTACGAGTCGTTTATGATCAGCGTCGAACAAGTAAGCAAGATGCTTGAAGATGCCTTGACTAAGCAGAAGGAAGCTTTTAAGTTCGAGATGGAGATGGCAATGTAGCAGATGAGAGAGATGCATGACCAGCAAATAGCGGCACTGACAACTCACCAAGGAGAACCCAGTCGTCGCAATAATCCTAATCAAGAAGAGAATGAACGGGAAGAAGATAATGCCAACATGAACCTCCCTCCCGTCAACAACAATAATGGAGGTGGTCCCTCGGATGACAATGCGAAAGAGGATCACGTTACTTCTCCCCGAAACCACTCGAAGACAGATACGAGTGAAGACAAGAAAATGAAGGACTTAGAGAGCAAGATCAACGCGTTGATGAATGCTCAAGAAGTGAAGAGGTCCGGCATACCATATCCATACCCGAGGGAGTGGGAATCAATTCCATATCCGGCAAAGTTCAGTTTAATCAACTTTACGCCGTTTGATGAAAAGGGTTCCCCTACCCAACACTTAATATATTTTAAATCCCACTTAGGAATAATCTCTGAGAATGAACCCTTAATGGTGCGGTCATTCGTTGGCACTCTTCGCGGAGCAGCCTTCGATTGGTATCGTCGCCTCAAGCCGGGGAGTATCAGCAGTTGGGACGACATGGAAGATATGTTTCTAACGAACTTCTTTGACGACGACACCAAAGTCTCAATCGGCACTCTATTTGATGAGAAGCAGAAGAATGGCGAGACAGTCGAAAACTTCGTGAAGAGATTCCGAAATAAAGCAATGAATTGCAGGGATCCGGTCAGCGAAGATTTTATCCTTGAGACCTGTCATAATAATCTTTCATTGGACATCCTGGAGGCTATGGGAATGGCACCGCCAAAGACCTGGAAGGATTTGAAGGTGCGAGGAGAACGAGCCGAACGATTCCTTAAAAGGAAGAAGGCGGAAAGGGGCCGAATAAAAAATAACGCTCCACAACAGAACTTTGTCCCTAAGGGTAAGGGAAAAGCACATGCGAATGCTGTGGACGCAAATCAAACATTCGAGGTGCAAGCACAACCGCAACAACAGTAACAAAAGGTGCCTCAACAATCAAGATGGCAACAGCAGCCCCAGAAGCTAAAAGCCTGGGAGCCGAAGTTCCCGAAGGTTTATTCGTTCAAAGAGGATGAAGTCCCCGGTATCTTCAAGTACCTCATTGAGAATAACAAGATCAAATTGCCTCCGGTCCAGGATCAGGAAGATGCCAAGAGGATCAATGATCCAAAATACTGCGCATGGCGTGCTATGCCCTTAAAGATAAGATCCAAGCTCTAATCGACGTTGGGGTCATTACTATGAAGCAACCTAAGGAGAAGAAGGTGGGTGCAAATGCGGTATCGATTAGTTTCGGTTCTGTTCCCTTGAACTGGTTTCAGCATGAGCCGGTAATAAATGCAGCAGTGAAGACCGTGAACGATGATCCTCACAAACAGCGCCAGAAAGGACTTGTACTGCACACAGCCCCGAATGGTGAGATTCTTTGGGTTCATCCAGATATGATTGGAGACGAACAATAGACTGGAGCCTCTTCCAAGAAAAGGTCAAAAGGAAAAGGTAAGTCTTGTTACGGAGTTTCTGCTGTTCCAGGGGAAGATGACGAAGCAATGCCTGCTTTCTCATTTCCTGACAATGAACATGGGAATGAGTATGGTCGACTGGATGGGGTGGAGATGATTACAACTACCCCCGCACTCGCTGAGAGGACCCAACAGGAGCCCCTGCACCAAGATGTTCAAAACCCGATGCAATCTCGATTCAATCAGCAGATTAGAAGAGATAAACCGGGAGATTTAAACATTTCATACCACTTCGATGTTATGACCCAATTGGCTAACATCCCAGTAAAAGTGACTCTACACGAGTTATCACGTCTTTTTAAGAATACTAGAGATGCGTTCAACATTACTCCTGACCAGCTCACTCGAATAGTTCAAGAAGCATTAATCAAGCAGAAAGAAGAATTTGAGGGTAAGATGGAATTGGCTATGCGACAAATAAGAGAGTTGCAAGCTGAAAGGTGTAAATTTCCTAAATCGGATCATCAAGCTGGGTCTAGCTGTTGCATTACCCCAATCACGCCTATTCCAGATAGGACAAATAACAATGGTCCGAATTTGAATATAGTTGTCAAGACTGATTCACCCCTCGATAACACTGGGGGTGGTACGACTAGATCCTTCAATGACACTGGGGGTGGTCCAATTCCTACTTCTCAACGTCATTCAAAGAAAAATGAAAGTGAAGACGAAAAGCAGAAAGAAGTCGAGTCTGTCACCACCTCGACTAGACGCTATCCTAAAAGAAAGAGGGTCGAGGAAAGCCAATCAGAGTTCGTACCCAGGTTCGCTGCTGATCAAACGTCACAACGACAGCCATGGGAGCGATCGCCACAACAGTCACTTCAGATGCAACGATACTCTTTCAAGGATGATGAAGTTCCAGCCATCCTCAAGTACCTCCTAAAAAACGACAAAATTAAGCTCCCACCTATTAAAAGCCAGGAGGAAGCCAGCGGGAGTTCAGACCCAAAATATTGTGAATACCACAGAAGGATCCATCATCCCATCAAGACTTGTATCACTCTCAAGAATACAATACATGCCTTAGTTGAAGTCGGCGTCTCAATGGCAGAACAAACCGAGTGAGAATGACCGCCACACTCCGACAAGTATACGAATATAAACTGCTTCTCAATCCTCCAATCGGTATATGAGGTTAAACTGTTCCCTGATACTCCAATAGGTATATGAGTCTAAACTGTTTCCTACCGTTGACGGGAAGTTCCTGGAGAATTTTTATATGTAATATTCTTAAGGATAACCCGATCATGTAACCGAATGCAATGATAAACCCAGTTTTGCGAAGAAACTGGGGGTGGATGATTCATGTAACGGGAAGTTCCCGGAAAAATACTACATGTAATTCTCTTAGGGATAACCCGATCATTACAAACAAAGTGATAAACACTAAACCCCACTGTGATTTGTATGAGTCAACACTCTCGATGTGATTTGTACTCCTACTCTCACTGTTTACCTGGTCAAACCTTCCTATAGTTAGGGCCACAACTAAAGTCCCTTCTCGATTCCTTCCATGAACGAGAGGTCCACTTTAAATTGAGCGATTAAGCCTATAAAAGGTAAGATCGTCTCAGACCCCCCACTTCCACTGCCTCCTTGGTCAAACCTATAAAAGTTAGGGCCAAAGCCAGAATCCCCTCTCGATTTCTTCCATGAACGAGAGGTCCACTTTCAATTCGAACAATCAAACCTATAAAAGTTAGGATTATTCCCGATCTTACTTAGTCAAGCCTACAAATAGTTAGGACTAAGACCGAGTCATTCCTTTTCGATAAACGAAAATCCGCCTTTGTTCCTTTTTCCACCAAACCTATAAAAGTTAGGGTCGAAATTGGGCTTTCTCCTCAATGAATGAGGGATTCTTTTGATTCAAATGACCAATCCTATAAAAGTTAGGGCCGTTTGAACTTTTCCGATTCTCGGAGTGGAGATCCCACTCTTAGTTTCATCCTTTCGGATTCTGGGGGTGGAGATGTCACCTTGAGTTTTCCTTCCGACTGTAGATAGAATATAAAATTCTTCCTCTTCAGTCCCTGGAGATAGAATATAAAATTCTTCCTCTCCCGTTTCCCAATCCGTCTTTATTCTGATAAAGGACATAATTTTCAATTTCTAATCCGGGCACTTTGCGCACGGGGAATTTTATCCCGAATCCTAAGTAGGGATAAGTCAACGCCTAATACGCGTTGCCGGTTTAGTCTTTCACCGATTGAAAAAGACACCAGAGTATAATTCTGGGGACTTTCATCCCGAATCCTAAGTAGGGATGAGTCAACGCCTAATACGCGTTGCCGGATGCTATGTTCCCGTAAGAAATGGCGAAGTCTATGTATTCAAAGACATAGCATCAAGTCTAAGAGAAGCAATTTTCTTAGCACAACGTTACATGTGAAACGGGTTTTAATAATTCACATGCTAGCCCGATTCAAACGATAATCGATAAAGGCACGTCAAACCCGTTGATGGCTGGGGGTTTGCCAAAAATCCCAAAGTCTATGTCTAACACGTATTGCCGGTTAGTCTTTGACCGTAAAAAGGACAAAAGCCCACATATTCAATATTGTGGCAGGTTGTTATTAATAACGCCAAAATCCGTGCCTCACACGCACGGGGAATTTTATCCCGAAGCCTAAGCAGGGATAAGTCAACGCCTAACACGCGTTGCCGGTTTAGTCTTTTACCGATTGAAGAAGACACCAGAATCCGAGTCTGGGGATTTTTATCCTGAATCCTAAGTAAGGATAAGTCAGCGCCTAACACGCGTTGCCGGGTAGTCTATTCCCGTGAGAAAGACGAAGTCTACGTATTCAATATCGTAGCACTAAAAGGGTTAACTCTTTTGGGACCGCCGTGCTCCAATACCTTAAGAGCTTAAACTGTGCATACTCCAGTAAACGTACGAGTATAAACTGTGTCAACGTTCGACATTCGAAACCTTAGGGTCAACGCCGGTCAACGCGTAACCTTAGGTCAACGCAAGTCAACGCGTTGCGATCAAAAAGTCAATGTTCGACGTTTAAAACCCTAGGGTCAACGCCGGTCAATGCGTAATCCTAGGTCAACGCCAGTCAACGCGTTGCAATCAAAAAGTCAATGTTCGACGTTTGAAACCCTAGGGTCAACGCCGGTCAACGCGTAACCCAAGGTCAACGCCAGTCAACGCGTTGCGACCAAAAAGTCAACATTCGACGTTCGAAACCCTAAGGTCAACACCGGTCAACGCGTAACCCTAGGTCAACGCCAGTCAACACGTTGCGACCAAAAAGTCAAAGTTCGACACTCGAAACCCTAGGGTCAACACCGGTCAATGCGTAACCCTAGGTCACCGCCAGTCAATGCGTTGCGACCAAAAAGTCAAAGTTCGACGCTCGAAATCCTAGGGTCAACGCCGATTAACGCGTAACCCTAGGTCAACGCCAGTCAACGCATTGTGACCAAAAAGTCAAAGTTCGACGCTCAAAATCCTAGGGTCAACGCCGGTCAACGCGTAACCCTAAGTCAACGCCAGTCAACGCGTTGCAACAAAAAGTCAACATACTGTGATTCGAAACCCTAAGTCAACACAATGTGACGGAGGTAGTTCAAAGTCAACTCAATGACACGAGCCAAACTCAATTCATCAGCTGTAGACTCGAGACTCCGACGACGGCCAAGCGATAAACGCAGCGCCGGAAGAACTTCGGCTATTCGTCAAAGCATTGAATAGATCGAAAATCGAAGGAGCCAAGAGTTGAAGCTAACTATAGGTCCTTTACGCCGACTGAAGGCTGGATCAATCACATCCAAAGTATTCCAGCCTCTTCTATAAAAGAAACGAGTCCGGAACGCTTTGGAGGGGGTATCTGTAGGCATCGAAAATTGCCTATAGGTCTCTACGAACAGCTCAGTGTTAAGGAATGACAATGAACGTCACTATCCGGTTCACAGGAGTTCGACTGATGTCGGTGAATGCTTGAAGTGAACCGACGAACTACGTGAGCTGACAGGATTTCGGAATAACGAAGACACATGCTAATCGAGAACCCCGCGATGTTTACAAAAGGAACAACGCCCTTCATGTCTCATGCATTCAAAAGATGATCTAATCATTGGATCTTATAGAACATCTCGTCGGCTTCCTAACGCACTTTGAATCGTTCAAATCCGAGTTCGGATGAAGAATTTACGGCGAAAACGAACAAACGGGCATAACGGAACGTCTCAGGCTGAACTGGGACACCCGAGGTGTCTCGGACATTGTGGAGCTGTTTTGACCGTTATTCGTTTTGAATATGAAGATACTCAAAACAGTAAAGTTGTAGATATTTTTGTCAGCTTTCCAACCCATCTAGAATCAGGTCATTTGGAGGTCATATGAGGAAGTTATGACTAAAATAGTGCCGAGACACCCTTGGGGTGTCTTGACTTGGCCGAGATACCCTAAGGTGTCTCGGAAATTGTGGAGCTTTTTTGACCATGATCCGTTTTGAATCTGAAGAAACTCAAAACAGGAAAGTTGTAGATATTTTTCTCAGCTTTCTATCAAATCCATAATTAGATCATTTAGAGGTCATATGAGGAAGTTATAACTAAAATAGCGCCGAGACACCTTTGGGGTGTCTTGATTTGGCCGAGACACCCTAAGATGTCTCGGAACTTGTGGAGCTTTATTTAACCATGATCCGTTTTGAATCTGAAGAAACTCAAAATAGGAAAGTTGTAGATATTTTTGTCAGCTTTCCATTGAATCTAGAATCAGATCATTTGGAGGTCATATGAGAATGTTATGACTAAAATAGCGCCGAGACACCCTTGGGGTGTCTTGACTTGGCCGAGACACCCTAAGGTGTCTCGGAACTTGTGGAGCTTTTTTGACCATGATACATTTTGAATCTGAAGAAACTCAAAATAAGAAAGTTGTAGATATTTTTGTCATCTTTCCATCAAATCTGGAATCAGATCATTTGTAGGTCATATGAGGAAGTTATGACTAAAATAACGCCGAGACACCCTTGGAACGTCTTGACTTGGCCGAGACACCCTAAGGTATCTCGGAACTTGTGGAGCTTTTTTGATCATGATCCGTTTTGAATCTAAAGAAACTCAAAACAGGAAAGTTGTAGATAGTTTTGTCAGCTTTCTATCAAATCTAGAATCAGATCATTTGGATATCATATGAGGAAGTTATGATGAAAATACTGAAGAGGGTACAGACTATCTCGCACAGGTGCGAGACACCCCAAGCTGTCTCGCACTTGGGACGTGTTTTTGACGATTTTCGATCAGTTTTAACCGCTCTGTTATCCCCTCAAGCCTATAAATACAAGCCTTAGGCCTCATTTTTTCGGATCTGGAATTTTGGAGAAGAGGCGAAGCCCTGCCGGAGTGAAGAGTGACCGAGCACTTCAACGCAAGAGAGTTTCTTCATCAGATCTACATCGCCCGTACCCGATCCTTAGTATTGTCCCTTTGTGATAATACTAAGAAGAGTAAATATCTCGCTTTATCCGAGATAGGCGCTTCAAGTTTCTAGATCTCCTCGCGGATCGACGAAGCTCTGGATCAGATCTGATTGCCAGGTAGTCCACGGATATCGACGTCCCCGTCACAGGCTAAAGACCCACGCAAACAAGAGACGACGAACGGATCTTGTGTTTATTTTTAAGAAAGTTATAATTTTTATTTTTTTTTTATTCGAATTCATTTGTAACGTTTGAAGTTTTAATGAAACCAATGATGAATGCAACTTTTGACGAAAACAACAAGCTCAAGAGCTTGATATAATTGTTGCCTCTCTTAAAAATTGTGTTTTGATTTGTTGCTTTTGAATTCATTATAATTCACCTATATGATGATATTTATATGTTACATGGTCCCTTTGACTTGATGATAGAGAGTTCAAATTGTTACATGGTCCCTTTGACTTGATGATATTGTTATTTTCGATTTGATAATTTAGTATGCTTTGATGTGATGGTTAAGCTTGTTTAGCAAGCGCTACACAACCTGAAACATTGTGTTGCTAAATTTCATTTAGAAAAATGATGGATGTCTATATAGGATACAATATGCTTATTATGATGAGTTAATTTATTACGCATTACTATGAAGCTATTAAATTCCTGTCGGCAAGTGGTTTTGAAAATATTTTAAAAAATTATTTTCTTATAAAAAATAAAATATTTTGATGTTCCAAAATAGTTTTTATTTATGTTCATGGGAATTGCAAATTTAGGCATGAGCAAATAGGTGAGTTGTCCTGCTTAAAAGAGTTGCCTAAAATAAATGATACTAGAAGAGATTGAATGTAAGATATTATTTATTAATAATTAATCTCATATTATGGAAGAGCTTTTATGAACAATTGGTCGGATAGGGATATGATTATTAAATTAAAATTATTAATTTGATTAATAATTAGTTCTCGATATGGGACCCAATTGGTCTCACTAATGTCATTAGAAGAGGTATACATGCAATGCAATTCTATTTCTATCCTTAATTGTTATGGATAAAGTTTTTAAATAAATCTATTTCTATCCTTATTTGTTATGCATAAAGTTTTTGAACAAATCTATTCTATCCTTAATTGTTATGGATAGAGTTATAGATAATTATGAATTATTTAAAGTTAAAATCTCTAAGACTAGTGTAATCCTATAAATAGGGTTCATATGTAGCCTTATGAGAGTAAATAGAAGAGATTGAAAACCTTATGAAGATAATATGAAGAAATAGATTTTTGAGAACCTATCTCTCAGTATTGCTCCTCTACGGTGACGGGTGGATTTCAATTGGAGGCTTTTTCTCTTGAGAAAACTATTTTGGATTGATCTCGGGACAGATTATTGTAGAAATTCGGAAAGCGTTTCAGGTATTCTTCTAATATTTAATTAATTTTGATTAATAGTCATGATATGTTTTTTCCGCTGCGTTGTATGTCATGATTCCAACAGATGGTATCATAGCGGGTTTAGAATCCAATATGTAATAATTTAATAAGATTAAAATATTTTTTTAATTCGGGTTACTGTTCATCGGTGACACTGTTCATGGCCGAGAACACTGTTCGCCGGTACTGTTTACCGCCAAAAACACTGTTCATCGACGGTACTGTTCGTGGTCAAGAACATTGTTCACCTGTG
This sequence comes from Asparagus officinalis, assembly GCF_001876935.1. Taxonomy (NCBI): domain Eukaryota; kingdom Viridiplantae; phylum Streptophyta; class Magnoliopsida; order Asparagales; family Asparagaceae; genus Asparagus; species Asparagus officinalis. The sequence goes on from NC_033796.1 coordinate 7,327,960, forward strand.
GTACTGTTCACCACCGAAAACACTGTTCATCCGGCACGGTTACTGCTCATCGGGTTACTATTTATCTCAATTTAATTTGTTAAACTGAAATTAATTAGATTAACTTAAAAGTTTGATTAGATCAAACTATGGTGTTGTTGTTCAAGGGTTATGATTATTTTGATTAAGATCAAGATTAGGGCTCCGGTTACTGTTCATGTTCTCGGATTACTGTTCATCCGCAAAAAAAATTATTTGTTTTTGATAGAGATCAATTGAGGGTTTTTGATATGATCATGTTTATGTTTCTTTGATTTGATCAAGTATTTTAGTTATTTATTTTGATTAGATGTGATCTAATTGGGTTCTTTATTAAAAAAGAAAAAAAAACCTTCGCCACCGCCGACGGTGGCCGCATCGCCGACGGTGGTTGGCCACCCGCCAGACAACCCGCCACCGGCCATGGGTGGCGGCGGCGACCCCAAACCCTAGCAAAAAAATCGTAGACCTAAAAACTTCCTTCATGGGTTGAAGGAGAAATTTAATGGGTTTACAATTCTTAATGGGTTTTGAACCTAATTCCAATAAGAAATAGGATAAGAGCTAATGGGTATTGACCCATTTCATATAAACCCAAAACCCAAAATGCTATTATGAATAGGATATATTATAACGGGTCTGACCTGCAAACAGAACCAGACCCGAACCCTATTAGTTTTGAATTTTATTGTAAAATTAATCTGAGACCCCTGACTGACCAAGAATTGTTCTGAAGTCCATCAGATTCTCAAACACGCTATAAAATTAGTTATAGCTCCCTGAAAAACCCAGAAACTGTTCTGGAGTCTGTGAGTATTGATGAATTGCTATCAGACCCCTGTTTGATTCAGAAACTGTTTTGAAGTCCACCAGTATTAATGAATAACTATAAAATTAGTTACAGACCCCTGTTTGATCCAGAAATTGTTCTGAGGCTATTAGTATATTAAATTTTGATGTGAAATTAGCTTCACCCTCCTGATTGATTTTGAAACTGTTTTAAGATCCATCTGAATATATTGACTAATTTTCTGATTAGTCCCTAATACTTGTAGAATTTGTTCTGAAGCCCATATATATGTATAATTTAGTTTCTTTTATCGAAAAGATTATCTAACTCTTAGTGAATTGTTAGAAATAATATTGTATCATGTATATTTCTGAAATATTATTTGTATTATACTTGTGATATGATCATGTTGATTTTAAATTTTTTAAATTCAATAATTCATGTGATTAAAGTAATACATGAAAAAATACTGTAAGGTGCAGAATTGTTCTGAATTTGTTTTATTAAATAAGACAGTTTAGAATTTATTAGAAATTTACTGTTGTTATTTTCTCTCAGTTATAATAAATAACAAAAGTTGTATAGAAGTGTAGATAGATTAATTTTTTAAGAAATATAAATCTAAAGGTCTTCCATCATAGATATATAACTTAGATAATAATTTTTTAACTTATCTGATGCCACAAAGGATAGAGTTTGTTAAAATTTATTATCTAGTTATACATCGCATAAGGATGCCAAGTATTTTATGTATAGTGGAACCACTAGACTAAAATAGGTAGTGCCACCTGTTTTATATAAAATAGCTGGATTGATGGGTTAACACTTCATTGATGTCTTGGGGTGCTCGCTAAAATAGTGGGGCACATCTTACATAAAAAACCAAAATTTAAAGGAAAATCGTTAATTGTTAATGATTGAATAGATGATTCTACCTTGTTTAATTATATTCGATCTTGAAAATCTGGAGGTTTATAATTAAACTTGGATTTCCTGTTCACATTTAAATAAATGAGAGAAATGTTAAATGTGAAATCATTACTTAAAATATCCATGTAATGATTGTACAATAATAAAATAATAACTTACAATATTTGTGTTATTATATTCTGCTTGTACATGATGACTAAATTTTGTCATTTTGATATGTTATTGAATGATTATAAATTAGATAGCCCGAACTATTGGATTAGAAAAGAAATCTATTTAATTTTCAAATGCTGAATGTTTGGCCTATGATTGTCTAAGGAGACATACCCGCTTAACCAGATGTAACTGATGATAAAGATCATCAGTCATAATCCTGTTTAAAGATAATAATGATAAAAGTAATGTTCATAAGATGAAAATAGATATATATATTTTTTCATAAGATGTTTTGATATATATCTACAAATTAGATTTGTTGGAAGTTAAGATCGAAACCAAACGTTGATGTGATATTTACTTCCTAATCTCACTCCTTGTTTAATTTAACTACCGTTGTATTAGAATTGAACAACTTGTTAAAGAAAAAAATGAAAAGAATATTATTAAGCAGATTAAATCCATAATGATGGATATCGAACTGGACTGTCCAGTATTAAGAAAAGAAAATTTTCTTAAGAGAGAAATCTAAAAGGTAAAATAGGTTTCTAAACACGAAGCGGAAATTTAAATAATGAAAGTCATTAGAAAAGAAAATTGTAAATGTTACATTATGTCACTTAATAAAGAAATGTCTTTTGAAGACAGTTCACCCATTGATTAGTAGAGTCTACTAATGTGAATGATTTTTATATATGATGTATTCATTCTAGTTTATCTTTACATACTTACAAATTTGTTGTAAGAGTACATGAAAAGATTAACTTTGATAATCTATCTACCCTTTAAAAGAGCCAGTACCTGAAAAACTTTCCCCTCCCCAAATTAACCTTCAACCAAATTAAATATACCCAATTTCTCCCAGCGATACAGAAAATTCGACATCAACTTCGGAAATTTCTCATGTCGGTTACTCCTTCCTCTCCGCCGAAGCCGAAGTGTTGATCGTTTTACCTTCTCCGACGAAGCCGAAGCGTTTCCAAAGATGAGTATTATTCATCGGTTACCCTTCTCCGCCGAAGCCGAAGCGTTACAGAGATTTGCAAAGCTCAGTATTTCTTCAGAATTTCCGCTTTCATCTCCACAATTTTTAGAATTTGGTTATTCAGAAAGGTATTTCTTCTTCGTCTTCACTCCTCTATATAAAACCCTAACTCCCCCTTTTAGTTCTTCAGTCCTTAAATTCAGTCCTTAAATTTTGATATAATTTTGCCCTAATTTTACTCCCCCTTTTAGTTCTTCAGTCCTTAAATTCAGTCCTTAAATTTTGATATAATTTTGCCCTAATTTTCGCAGGAACACCACAACAAAACCCCGCACCCTCCACCGCGATCAGCTCACCGCGGCTTAAACTCACCACCCGGGCCCCACCCCAAAGGAAAAGCACTCTCTCCCAGCTTTTAGATCCCCTTCGCTCCGATCACCTAGATCTCTAATGGCGACTCTAGAGGACATCGGAGTCTCAACCTTCATCAACATCCTCGGCGCCTTCGCCTTCCTCCTCGCCTTCGCCATCCTCAGGCTCCAGCCCGCCTTCGCGCCTTCGCCTTCCTCCTCGCCTTCGCCATCCTCAGGCTCCAGCCCGCCTTCGATCGAGTGTACTTCCAGAAATGGTACCTCGCCGGAGCTCGAAAGAGCCCGCGCCACCGCGGCGACGCCGCCGGCGGAGGCGTCGTCGAGAAGTTTGTGAATCTCAACATGAGGACGTGCTTCACGTTCTTGAATTAGATGCGGGAGGCGCTGAGGATAAGCAAGAATGACCTGATCCAGCATGCGGAGCTCGATTCTGTTATCTTTTTGAGGATCTACATTATTAGGTAATTTTTGCGATTTTAAGGATTTTTTAATAAAGATTATAAGTGTAATTTTCGTCGAGATTTTGGTATTGAAAAGAATTGGTGAGAATTTTGGCTGGAATTTTCCTTAATTTTTGCGGAATTTGACTATGAGTAATGTAATCCATTGTTGAATTGAGCATTTTGCGTGAAGGATGGTGAGAAATTAAGCTAAATATTAGAATCTTAATTAACGGTGTAGTTTGTGAGCATTTTGCGTGAAGGATGGTGAGAAATTAAGCTAAATATTAGAATCTTAATTAACGGTGTAGTTTGTCAACTTGTTGGAAATATGAATTAGTCATTTTAAGCTAAATATTAGAATCTTAATTAACGGTGTAGTTTGTCAACTTGTTGGAAATATGAATTAGTCATTGGCTAAATTTAGTAGTACAGTGGGAAATCAAGCAATTGGGTAATGTTGGTGATGAATGCTGCATTTCACCCGATTGGTACCTTTTACGGCAATAAAACGGTTGATTTCTGAGATAAAACAATGCATTTGCTTACCTCATGATTTTATGACTATTAAATTTAAAGCCTGGTTAGTATGGCAGTCTGTTCGGGTCTCATAGAAGGCCTTTCGACTACTCTAGAACTAAGAAGTTTCGATGATGGCTGAGGTTTATAATTTTTCCTCTAATATGCATGCAGATTGATTTGAATTTCCTTTTCACGGATCGAAACCTGGACTCACGTAACATTTTTTTTTTAAAAATTGCTTTAGATGTGCCTTATATGGGATTTGAACCTGGGTTGCTTTGGTTAACATTAGAGGCCCCTCCCGCCCATTACTCTATAACTTTGAAGTTGTGATGAGGGTCGAGGTTTATAATTGTTACTTGTCAATTCATATTTTAGTTGGACGCCAGTTATCTAGATATTACGCCAGTTGTCTAGATATTTTCGTCTATGGTCTGAGTTCATTAGTCATATATTCTGCAGCACATCTTGCTTCAAAAGAACACATACATTATTATTATTATTTTGTTTTTTTTACGGTGGTAACGGTAGTTGCAGTATTAACTTAATTTTTAATTTTACAGCTTGAAGATCTTTGTACCAATGACAATCCTAGCTCTGTTAGTTCTTATTCCGGTGAATGTATACGATGGGACATTGAAAAATATTCACAAAGACATAGTTTTCAGTGGCATTGATAAGCTCTCAATTTCAAATGTTAGGGAGGGTTCTCAACGGTAAGTTGCTTTTCTAAAGTAAATACTTCTATCTAGAATAATAGCCACTCTTAAATTATTGTCTTCTTTGTTTTGCTTTCATGATTTTTTATTATTCTGCTCACAATGTGGCATGCGGTGGCGAGTATCAAAATTTACAGATAATTTCCTTACTTTGACCAGAAAAAAGGTTCATCAAAACGGAGTATCTAAGTTAAATCCCTGTCTTACTTGCTTTATGTGCCAGTTTATTTGTTTGACTTCCGAGGACTTTCCATTTCCAGTTTAATTACTACTATGGACTTAATATAATTATTTTGGTTATAATTTAGGTTCTGGTTTCACCTATCAATGGCATACTTGTTCACCATATGGACTTGCTACGTCCTTTATAAGGAGTATGGACATATAGCCTTCATGAGATTGCATTTTCTAGAAGATCAAGATCGTCGTGCTGCTCAGTTCACTGTAAGTACGGGTTAAGTTCACTGTAAGTATGAGCTTGCCACTTGTTGAGTGATCGTCATCCAATGGTTTAAATAAGTTCATCTTGATCTAACTATGTCTACTATGATTTGACTTGAAATGTTGAAACATAAGTTTGATCTCATGTTGCACCTTTGTACAAGTTAATCATTTACAGTAGTCACTTACTACTTCGAATTTATGATTTAGTTTGTTCATTTATCTATTTACAGGTAGTTGTCAGAAATATCCCACATGTTTCTGGGCAATCTATATCAGAAAGCGTGGATCAGTTTTTTCAACGGAACCATCCTGAACACTACCTTGGCCACCAGGTAATAGATGTTTCTCATGAGAAGTTTACTATCCTTATAGTGTTTATAAATATCAAATTTCTCTTCCCTTATTGACAATTCCCTACGTGTTAGTTTGCTCTTGAATTATTTAGTAACATTCCCTTTCTTCATCCAACATGTAGAAAACTAAGTCAATAATTATTTCTAACATGTTAAACTATTGGTTGAACTGGTTTTGATGACATATATGACAAATCAATTCTCAATTATTCCAATCAAACACATTTAACAAGAATATAGTAAAGGTTCCTTAACTTAAAACTTGTTTCATCGAGAAAAGCCATGATCCAGAGGATCTTCCTCTAACCATGATAGTTCTTCTAATCTTACTACTGATCCATCTGATTCTTTGGTATGTCAGAAAGGATTTCTTGGGCTTTGTGGTGTAAGAACGGATGCAATTGACTACTATAGTGAAAGCATCTAGGAAATTGACAAATACGTAAGTCCATTATATTTCCTAAGAAGTTTCCTGCATCACTTCAGACATAAGTACTTCACAAGGTATTAATGTATGGATGTTAATGAGAGAGTAAGGTACATCATCATATTGATTAACCATGAGCCTTTAATAGATGCATTTTCATATGAAAAAACTAATTTCCAGCTTTGTTCTGAACTTTTCTTTTGTCTTTTGGTTCAGTTAGTAGCAGAGCGTCAGATAATTCTCAAAGATCCAAAAGCTATCATGCCTGTAGCATTTGTTTCATTTGACTCGAGATGGGCTGGCTGCTATTTGTGCTCAAACTCAACAAAGTAGGAACCCAACACGCTGGTTAACTTACTGGGCACCAGAGCCACGCGATGTTTACTGGAAGAATCTAGCTATACCATTTGTTTCTCTCAGCATCAGAAAACTGCTTATATCATTATCTGTGTTCGCTCTGGTATTCTTTTACATGATACATATTGCTGACATGCAGTCACTGGAAAATCTCGATGGTCTGGAAAAGGTGGCTCCTTTCCTCAGGCCTGTGATAGAGCTGTAAGTACTTCTGTCTTGGGATTTTAATAAAATGATGAATAGGTCACTAACTTAGTTTACTTAAGCAGGGCAGAATGCTTGTTCTTTGTCTAATTTTATAATGATGTCTTGGGATTTTAATAAAATGATGAATAGGTCACTAACTTAGTTAACTTAAGCATCTGAGAAGATCAAATGAACCTTATTTTTGACTCAAGTATCAATTTATTTTAAGTTTGCACATTATTGTTGTACGTGTTTCTGAATAAAGTAATTCATTGATGAGATAGATGCAATTGCTTCCAAGCGAGAAAACCTGCAAAGGGAGATGGAACGGCGGATAGTAACACAACATATGACTTGCATGGATGTATAACATCACACTCAGTCTTCTGATGATTCCCAAAAACATCTGAGAAGAAGCTTGGTTATGTTCTTGTTATCGGAGCAACAAACTAACAAAATGCAATTGACCAACCTTTAAGGAGAGCTGGACGGTTTGATCGTGAGAATTCTTTGGGTGAACCTGATGAAAAAACCACTACTAGAGATCCTGTCAGTTATTACTCGAAAATGTAAATGTGTGTTTTGGAGAGAGTGGAGTCAATGAGATATAGTTTTATATAATAATTATGTCCTTTTGAACTTTTAAGTGTTTCATAAAATTACACGCTGAGTATTGCATGATTGCAAGGTTAGGTGATCAATGAATTCCTATTGTTCAATTGCATTGCAAATGAGCATGGTTTTGGTTGGGATATTCACATGAGTTGGAAAGAAAAAAAAATGTTGTTTGTCTAACTTTGTTTTGGATGAATCCTCAGGTACAAGTTCATGTGAAAATAAACTAAACAATATGATGCTTTTTGTTATATGTCATGGTATCTGTAGAATTTGATTTTCGTTCAAATAGAGTACTACCTTATGTAGAGTATACAATTAAGTAATTAACTATGATTTAAATTTATCTACAGGGAAGTTCATGTTTTTATCAATCTATTTCCAAGGGTTAACTTCATGACCGATATAATTCATCAATCTAAAGGGAAACACAAAGTTCAGAATATTTTGCTTGGATTTAAATCTACATCTTCAAACATTACTTTTAGATATATTCTTGTTATTGTATTTGATTGATCAATCAACTTGTAGATACAACCACTCCAATATCGCATAATTGATGCTTAAATATAAACGTATTATTCAAACATTTTTAATTTTTAGCTTATGTTCATATATATTGTGTACATTCATTAAATTTATACCAAATCTTTCCATAAATATAATTATAATTAAAATTAATATTATAAATTTTACCACGTGCATTGCACGTGCAATCTAACTAGTGAAAATAAAAGCCCTAGTTTCAGCATTGTAAATAAAAATAAAAATAAAAAGAAATTTGTTTCTGTTTTGAATAAAAATAATAAGAAATTTGTTTCTGTTTTGAGTGAAGGGCATGAAATGAAACTTAAAGATTGTCTTAAAGTTAGAAGAAATTTGATTTCCATTTTCTAAATTTTATAGTAGTGATTTTCTATTTTCTTGTAAAATAGAATTTCTATTAAAAGTTTAGAAATTGCTTTGTTGATAATTATGAAATTAAAACTGTTTATTTTCATGATTGCCACCCTTAACTCTTATGTAATGTAATGTTATTGGAATTGATAAATCTCTTAAAATATAGATTGGATCAAGGTAATCCAACTTATCTTTGGCACAAAAATACAAGGTCATGTTAATGTTGATAAGATCAATAAATTGATAAAGGATAGTCCTTTGATTTTTCTAAATTAGAATATTTCTCAACTTGTAAATATTGTCTAAGAGACATATGACCAAACTATTTTTCTAAAATAGTGCTAAAGCTCTTGCGTACTCTTGACTTCATACATGCAGATGTATATGATCCTTTAAATGTTAAAGCAATAGTTAAATATTCTTATTTTATAGCATTCATATATGATGTATTTATATATTAATATATTTATGTGATTGCATCATAAATTAGAATGTTATTAAAGTTAAAGAGGAGTTTGATAAAAGTATCAAAATCATTTGATTTGATCCAGATGGCAAGTTCCTAATTTTAGGAATTTAAGAGATTTATGAACAAAATGGAATTGTTAGTACTTTGACATCTACTAATTTATCACTCCTAATTATTTGTCTGAAAGATGGAACTAAACCTTATTCGATATGGTTAGGTTTATGCTGGGCATTAACCTGTTCTTATTTTCTAATAGGTTATGCATTGGAGATTGCATATTATTTATTATGTAGAATTCCTGCCAAATCTTTTTCTTTCACTCCATATTAGACATGGATATGAAGAAAATTAAGTGTATGACGCTTGGATATCTGGAGTTGTCATATTCTCATCAGAGAATAATATATGGACAAAATGAGAGTCTAAGGTAAATAACATCCTACTAGTAGGTTATCCTAAAGAAAGTACTAGGTATTATATTGATAATCCTAGCGTAGTTTTCAGACAATAATTATTACTAGAAATATGTTCTTTTATAAAGTCAAGCTTGATAATTAGGATTTATATAACTCAAGAAGAAAATTTGTTTTCTTTAGTGGGAGAGTTATTTAATCCAGTGGGAGAAACTTCAAATGAGTTGAAGATTGTATAAATTTAGTGGGAGCTTTAAGTAATAAAGTAAATGGAGATTTACTTACTAAATTTATTGTTGAATACACTGATTACAATTAGGAGATCAAATAGGATTTTCATCCACCTGTATAGTACAGTAGCCTTGTTAAAATATATTTGATGAAAAGTAACAAGGAGAATAAAAATCCTAAAACTTACACAAAAGTCATGTTGGACATGATTTCATGTAAGAGACCTGATATCATATTTGATGACAAACGGGTTTTAATTATTGAAGAATCTTTTCCTCTAATTATAATATTATAGTTCATAAGGATCCATTTAGTCATTTCAACGTGTTATGAATATAAGATATCAATAAATGGATTTTAAAATAACCTTCTTGAATGGATATCTTTAAGAAGATATTTACATATTATAGAATCAAGTATGTAAAATTCAAGAAGATAAAATTGATTAATTGAATCAATTAAAGTTATGAACTTAATCAATCAAACATTCATTTTGATGAAATGTTTAAGGAAATTGATTTTAATCATATCCTTAAAAAAAATAATGTGTGTATAAGGAACAATAAAGTAAGTTCATTATATTCCTATCATTGCATGTTGATGACATATTGCTCATTAAGAATGATATTTTAATGTCATGAGTTATGACATATTGCTCATTAAGAATGATATTTTAATGTCATGAGTAAAAGTAAGATTTAGTTCTTTATGAAGGATTTTCTTTTGACATTCTATATCGTAGATCTTAAACTCTATATAGATAAAGAAATAGATATATAGAGTTGTCACAATCTACTTATATGGAAAAGATCCATAAAAGATTCAACTCAACAAGATTCCAAGAAAGGAAAGGTTCCTATAAGACATAAACAATCTCTCTTTAAGGAAATGTGTCCCAAAAATGTTGTTATTGATCTTGTAAGTAGTTTTCAATCCAATCATAATAATAGAAAGTCTGTTTCGGGTTATATTTATATCATTAATAATAATAGCAGAATATGTAGTGCCATGTTAAATCATTAAAAGAAGGAATATGGATTAATGAGTTATTCCATAAGCTTAATATTATTTCTTGTAATAATTTCTTTCTCATTATTATTTGATAGTAATGGAGCTGTTGCAAGAAGCTTAGAGAGAAAAATTATCTTATTAAAGGTTAATAAGAAGAAATATGTTATGGTTTAATAGATGGCTGAGCAGATAACATTTAATGTCCTTTTATAGACCATTGTCTTAAAATGTTTTTGACAGATGGGAGTAAGGATTATATCTGATTGGATGTTAGGGCAAGTGGGAGATTGCTGGAATAGTAATAATAATTTGCCCTTGAACATCCAATACAAATTATGTAATAATATTGTAATGTTAATAAATTTAATTGTTGCACATAATTTGGTTATTATTTATATAATTGTTATATATATCCTTAGAAGTTATTTTGTTAGATCATGCACTGTGATGGTCACTTGCTTGGATATATGATCTAACTTAGAAATTTCTTAAATTTGTGCTTAACATATAACTAGTAAAGGATAACTTTGTTATAACAGGTTATTATGCATGACATCGATATATGAGATATGGTGGTGGGTCTCAACCATCGGGAATGGAGATTCTCCGGGTGTATGTCATAAGCACGCATTATGATGTGTGTAGCACTAGACCGTATTTGAATTCTCTAGGATGAGTCACCTAAGAGATAGAGAGTTCAAATTGTTACATGGTCCCTTTGACTTGATGATATTATCATTTTCGATTTGATAATTTAGTATGCTTTGATGTGATGGTTAAGCTTGTTAAGCAAGCGCTACACAACCTGAAACATTGAGTTGCTAAATTTTATTTAGGAAAATGATGGATGTCTAGATAGGATCCAGTATGCTCATTATGATGAGTTAATTTATTATGCATTCCCATGAAGCTATTAAATTCCTGCCGGCAGGTGGTTTTGAAAATATTTTAAAAAAATTTATTTTCTTATAAAAAATAAAATATTTTGATGTTCCAAAATAGTTTTTATTTATGTTCATGAGAATTGCAAATTTAGGCATGAGCAAATAGGTGAGTTGTCCTGCTTAAAAGAGTTGCCTAAAATAAATGATACTGGAATAGATTGAATGTAAGATATTATTTATTAATAATTAATCTCATATTATGGAAGAGCTTTTATGAACAATTGGTCGGATAGGGATTTGATTGTTAAATTAAAATTATTAATTTGATTAATAATTGGTTCTCGATATGGGACCCAATTGGTCTCACTAATGTCATTAGAAGAGGTATACATGCAATGCAATTCTATTTCTATCCTTAATTGTTATGGATAAAGTTTTTGAATAAATCTATTTCTATCCTTAATTGTTATGGATAAAGTTTTTGAACAAATCTATTCTATCCTTAATTGTTATGGATAGAGTTCTAGATAATTATGAATTATTTAAAGTTAAAATATCTAAGACTAGTGTAATCCTATAAATAGGGTTCATATGTAGCCTTATGAGAGTAAATAGAAGAGATTGAAAACCTTATGAAGATAATATGAAGAAATAGATTTTTGAGAATCTATCTCTCAGTATTGCTCCTCTACGGTGACGGGTGGATTTCAATTGGAGGCTTTTTCTCTTGAGGAAGCTATTTTGGATTGATCTCGGGACAGATTATTGTAGAAATTCGGAAAGCGTTTCAGGTATTCTTCTAATATTTAATTAATTTTGATTAATAGTCATGATATGTTTTTTCCGCTGCGTTGTATGTCATGATTCCAACATTTAATACTTAGGATGTCAATCAGAAATTTGTATACATCATATTCAACTCTCTTAGCTTGCTTGCTGATCTTAAAGTAGCATGAACTGCTTATTAATGCTCCTAGAGAAATGTCTTAATTTGCAACTACCACGGGGTTTGGATGTATATGTTTTTATATATGAGGCCATAAATGTCACCATTTCCTCCAAATTAGTGGTTGGACAAGTGTATGTGCATCAATGTGCCGATTCAAAGTTGTGAGGAGTATGGTTAAATTTTCACACTATCTTCCTTTCGTTGCACATAGACGTATGACTCCGTCGTTTAAACCATGAACTCCCTTAAGGCTCCATACATAATTTATGTTTTACTATTTTTTATTTTGTGTAAGTCCGGATAATGTAAAGTTGCTTGAAATAATAAATTTTTTACTTTTTCAACTGTTTCGGAACTAGAAAAATCGTAAAACAAAGTGTTACGTGGTAGCAGATAATTTGTCACAGTTATTACAGTCAAACTTTTTCTCAACGTTTCTGTAGAATTTTGATTGTTGTGGAAACTCTCTTAGCCATGGAAACTGCATATCGAGCTTCCTCTGCGCGATAAAATTTGCATATTAAGTCTATATTTAAACGGAAGAAATTTGGTTTTATGGAAAGTTTGTGCAATGACTTTAAGGGTGGTAATGGTAAGTTTGAAATTAGATGACGGCATGGTGGTCACTTTGTAGCAGAGTATGTCATTTCCTGTTAGGTCTGTGTTGAATGTTTCACAAGTGAATGATTATACACGTCGTAAGACTCGGGTCTATTTGACAGCTTTAACAAGAATGTTCTACACATTTTGTTATATTTATGATTATGCCAATTCAATTATCTCATTAGGATAGAGAGATCTCTTCATAATACTCTCAATAATGGTGGTATCCATAGTTTATATCATTCTCTCATGTGGAATAATGTCCTGCCTAGCCAAGTCAAAATCTTCTTTTGGCTTCTTTCTTTGTATAAACTGACTACTAAAGACCGCCTCAGCAGAAAAGGCTGGACAGAGGATCCTCTCTATTCCATTTGTAGCTCCGAAAAACCATGATCATATCTTTTTGAACTGCAATTTTGCCAAACAGGTCCGGAACTGCTTTCTTTCTAGATTGGGCCACCTTACTTTGCCTGCAGACATTAGACAGTGTTTTGTTTCATGTACTGACACAAACATTGACCTTAAGGTTCAAAAAATTTATAGTATTTATTTTCTGACTATTTTGCTAGTGTATTTGGTGGGCCAGAAACAATTTGATTTTTGCTAGAGAAGTTCCTCATGTAAGGAAAATGGCATCACATGTGGCTCACTTTCTCATTTTCTAGGATAGGTCTCTCTGCTAACAAGAAGGGGGCGAAGCTGAAGGAGATTATCAAAGAGAAGGGAATTTCAGGGCTTTTTTCTTCGAGTGATGACAATAATTAAGCACTAGGGGATCCTTGAGATTTTGGCTATCCTAGTTGTTTTTAATTTTGTACAAACTAGTTGTTTTGTACTCTGCTTTTGGGTTGTCAACATCTTCATACTTTTGTTTACACATGTATAGTTTGTTGATTTCATAGGGTGCTTTCTTTTGAAATGGCTCTTAGTGAAGAGTGACAACATTAATCTGTGAATGATAGTGACTTGTGGGGGCCACGAGACCATGGGTTTACATTGGCGGCTACAGCAGGAGAAAAGAAGGAGCAGCGGCTGTCTCTTCGTTGGGTGTGCAGAGGCGGCATTTGAAGTCGGCTGTTCTCTTTTTTTTGGTGGCGCTGGCAGAAGGCTTTTGTTAGGGTTTTGTGCATCCCTTTTGAGAGAGATATTTGTATGAGGGATTAGAGAATTTGTGAGAGGGTTTAGGTTGTGTGATTGTAAACCCCAGTTGTATCTCTCCCTCTATTAGTAGACCCCCCCCTCCTTACCCCGTGGACGTAGGCAGTTTGCCGAACCACGTAAAAGTTGTGTTCTTATCGTGATTTGTAATAGCTTGTAGGTTCCCTCGACACGCAGTCCTAGAGCTGACGAGAGGAAGAGCTGATATCTCACTTCGATGAGATATCTGGCTTTTTGATTCTTGTTTCCTTTGAGAAACGAGAATTCCGTTGTGATCTAATCTCTTGTTGTGCACCTTGCGCACCGGAGGTGCTGCCGAAATTTCCGCTGCGCACAACAAGTGGTATCAGAGCTCCGGGTTGGACTTGGGAGCTTGTTTGAAGGATTCGCTGAAGGATTCCTATTTGAAGATTAGATCGATAACATGGGTGAAACAAGCACATCGGGATCGTCTCTTACGAAGACGATACATAGTTTGAGCATCAATAACATGAAGATTGATGTTCCAAAGTTCGACGGCAAGATCAATTTTGGTTTGTGGAGGTGTCAGGTTATGGACGCCTTGGACACTCAGAATTTGGAGGAGACTCTTGAGTTACAAGAGAAACCTGCCGATATGAAAGCTAAGGTTTGGAATAAGATGAATAGTAGGGCGTGTGGAGTTATTCGGTCATGCTTGACGCCGGATCTTATTTATGACGTGATGAACGAGACGTCGGCGAAGAGAATGTGGGAAACACTCAATGAGAAGTATCTGACGAAGAGCATTGAGAATCGGCTTCACTTGAAGAAGAGGTTTTACCAGTTCAAGATGAAGAGGGGAGTTTCCATTAGGGAGCATGTTAACAACTTCACAAAGCTACTTTCAGACATGGCCAATGTGGATATTATGGTTGAGGATGAAGATAAGGCGATGCTACTTTTGTGTTCGTTTCCCGATGATGATTATGGTACTTTTGTCCTGACTATGATTAATGGGAGAACTATTGTTAGTTACAAGGAGGTGACCTCAGCGTTGGTGAATTATGAGTTGAGGAAGAGTATTGATGAGTCCTCCGAGAAGGCATCGGGAGATGCATTAGTAGTTCATGGTTGTGGTTCAAACCGAAGCAGGAGGTCGCAGTCTAGAGGTGCACATCGTGGGATTCGTAGGAATCAGTGTGCCTTTTGTAAAGAGGATGGACATTGGAAAGCTGAATGCCCAAAGTTAGATCGAGCCGAGAAGAATAAGGGGAAAGCTGTACAAGCTTCAGAGGTGAATGTTGTCAAGACTAGTGGCAACAATTCAGATTCGGATTCTTCAGGCTATTCGTTGTCTGTACTACCGTCAGTTTGTGTTGCCAACTCTACAGAGTGGATGTTGGATTCGGGTGCTTCATACCACGTTTGCCCAAGGAGGGATTGGTTCTTCAGCTTTCAGAAGTTGGAAAGAGAGGATGTTGTGCTCATGGGTAATGGACATGCATGCTCTATTGGTGGTATTGGTACCGTTCGTATTCGGATGTATGATGGAGTGATCCAGGAGTTGGATGAAGTGAGGTTCGTTCCGCAGTTGTCGAAGAATATCATTTCACTAGGAGCTTTGGTGGCATCTGGCTATAAAGTGACTTTGGTGGATGCACGTTTGAAGGTCACTTTGGGGTCCATGATTGTGATGAAGGGCGTCAGAAGGAGCAATTTGTATTATTTGTTTGGAAGCATGACGATTGATAGGGAGATGACGACTTCATCAGATTCGGTTAGACTGTGGCGTTATTTGATGCTGGGTTATTTGATTGGTAATACCGTGCATAGGTTATTGAGGAGTGCTTTGACCTGCAGTTTGAAGTCCTGTGAACCCATTGGTATGAGCAAGAAGACCGAGGTGGAGTTTGGCACTTCTATCCATCATTCGAAGGGTCTTCTGAGGGGTATTCATTCAGGCATTTGGGGGCCTTTCAAGGGAGCATTATTGAGAGGTAATAGGTATGTGGTTTCCACAGTTGGGGATTGCTCTAGGCATTGGTGGGTTGCAACCAAGTTTCGTTGGTGTGAAGTCCTAGAAGCCCGCAACAAATGGAGGAAGTGTATTGGCAGAAAGGTGAAGGTACTTCAGTCTGATGTTAGAGGGAGGTACAAGAGGGACCTATTTCTGTATTTGTGCCGAGCTCACGGCAATTGAAGACACTTCATTGGTGTGGAAACTTTGAGGCGACGTGATGAGATGGCAGATTTGGGGAGCTGTTCCTTTCTGGAGGAGGATCGGCGTTTGATGTTGAGCATTGGCATTGGTGTGCAGGCTACGACATGTTTGGGCCATCTTATGTATAGGTTGCCGACTGGTGCATGTAGAGATTTTGGATCTGGTGGAGCTGCTTCAGATTTTGGGTTGCGTCGGATGTTTGGCTACCCAGCACTTGGTCACATCGTGGATGTGAGATTTGATCCGATAGCACATTTGTGATTCAGAGGTGTGTTTGATTATTAGGTATTGGCTTCTGATTTTGTTCTGAGTAGGTATGTCACGTTTAACTCTCGGCAGGTGGAGAGTGGTCATCAGATCTTTGGGACATCACAGCGGGTGGAGAGTGATGCTACTCCACGTTGGGTGGAGACTCCAGATCATACTGTATTATTTGGGATTCCAGCTGAGGTAACACAGATTGGGGATCATTTGGATTTGGATGCAGATGATGAGTTGGATTCGATTGCAGCTGATGGACTTAATTTGGATACAGCCATTGGTTCACCTCAGATGGAGGTGTTTGATTTGTCTCAATTTGGAGCTATTGGGAGTGCTATCAGTTGCAGATCGTTTGGTGATATTGAAGAAGAGTTGTAGACTTTTCTATTTGTTTGAGGGCCTTTGGAGGCCATTTGGGTAAACTACGTGAATGCTTGATTCCTTGGGCAAGAGGATACGTAGGCAGTCTTTATGATGCAGCCGATTTGGTGAGCGACATCGACATTTGGGGTGAGTGTTCGCACTCCCATTTAGGTCTCAGCAAGTGAGGCATTTGGTGTAGTCGGTGTAGGCTCAGTTTGATTTGGTGAGTAGATACTAACGTTTGGGTGAGTGTTCGCACTCCCGTTTTGGGTCTCGACTTGTTGTGGATGGAGTCCTGTAGGCTGTCTAAAAATCACAATGGATAGCTAATCCAAGCAAGTTCTGACAATGGAAGTTATAATCAAACGACTTTCTAATCGCTGTATCTGCAACTCTGCAACTGCTACAAACACGGCCTCATTTCTGAGATGATTGATCTTGATGGCTGCGACAACAGTATGACTAATATTATATTAGCAACTATTAGAGATACTGATGAGCAGTGTAATAATTTTAGAAATAAAAGGTTGGACTTAGTTGGTGAGTTGCTTGGTAGAGAGCTGTGGGCAAATATTCGTCTAAAAATCACTATGGATGTTTGATTCCCGTCAAGTTCCAACAATGGAAACTACAATCAAATAGTTTTTGTGCCGACAAACGAAAGCTGCGAATAGAGGACTTTTCACATAGATCAAGAAGAGTTACAAGTCAACGACACTTCCGACAACTGATGAAAACTCTATTCAGCAGTCTTCACAATCTATAGTGAAAGTTACAAACTGACGACTTTCACATTCCACAACAGCTAAAGCTAGGATTACTGAACAACGGTCCTTGCAACGCTCTATAGAAGAGGTTACAGATCAACTAATCCCTTCTAAAATACGGAAGTCACCCCCGCGTCACAATTTTGGAAATGCAGGCGACCCCCGCGTTTCCAAGCTATAACTAGCCAAACACGAGCGACCCTCGCGTTCGGGAGGTTCAGCCAACGCTGACCCCCGCGTTTCCAAGCAACAACAAGCCAAAACGCGAGCGACCCTCGTGTTCATTGGTGTTCATCCAACACCCAACCTCACGTCTCAATTCTAAGAGGCGACGTTGGGTTCTGAATGTCAAATTGGGCGTTTGACTCGTTCGAATACGAGTCGAACGGTTTCAAAACTGTTTTTCCACGATTTGAGGAAATCACGCCCACTTAGGAGCGGATTTAGAGGGCAGTTACAACCTCTTATCCACCTATAAAAACTCAACAAACTCAACTGAGTTAAAGGCTGACTTTTTTAGAACGGAAGAGTAAGCAGCAAAGGCGAATTCTTGGGAGATAGAAGATTTGAATCATATCTAAAAGATCAAATCTAAGAGGATCCTTCAACAACAGAATATCGGCTTGATCATTAACTGAATCTTTGGTTCTAACAACTCTATTCACAGAATTTTAACTCGTTCAGAGTTCTTAAACTCGTTAAAGAGTTACCCATAAAACTTTCCACAGAAGTTCATCGTTCCCACGAGATAAAAGACGGTCGTATCGTTAACGGAGAGCAATTTCGACGCGAGCAATCGAAGGAGGCACTCCATCGCTACCTTGAAGAACCCAGTTTTAAACAAAGGGGAAAACCAAATTCGTTTTCCTCTCTTTTGTAATCAGATTATAATCGGAATCAAAGAAATACAAGTCAATTTTCTTTTGTTCTTTTCATTGCAATTTTTCCAACATACAAGTCCGTTGTTATGAGTCCGTTACCATGGCATACTGGACGCAACAAGTGAGGCATTTGATATGGTCGGTGTCAGCTCAGATTTGGTAAAACTTCACCGAGGTGGAGAATTGTGAATGATAGTGACTTGTGGGGGCCACGAGACCATGATTTCAGCTGGAAGGAAGCTGATCACGTGGAGTGGGGGCCACTTGTTTTTGATTGAACGTGTTAGGAAATTTAGGCGCACCCGATACATCATTATAAATACCCCTAGTTCTTCCTAGGGTTTGTGTGGGCAAGTACAATGCAAGGTTTTGTGGTTGCGGGAAAAATCGCAGCAGGAGGAAAAGAGGGGGCTTCTGACTTGGGCGGCGCGCAGAGCAGAAGGCAAAAACTGAAGGTGATTTTTTGGCTGAGAAAGAGAAAATTCGCAGAGGTTTTTTGTCAGTTATTGGCGGCTGTCTTTTTGAGAGAGATATTTGTATGAGGGATCTGAGCGTTTGTGAGAGGGTTTAGATTGAGAGTGATTATAAACTCTAGTTGTATTCTCTCCCTCTATTAGTAGATCTCCCCCTCCTTGCCCCGTGGACGTAGGCAGTTTGCCGAACCACGTAAAAGTTGTGTTCTTGTCGTGATTTGTAATAGCTTGTAGGTTCACTCGACGCGCAGTCCTAGAGCTGACAAGAGGAAGAGCTGATCTCACTTCGATGAGATATCTGGCTTTTTGATTCTTGTTTCCTTTGAGAAACGAGAATTTCGTTATGATCTAATCTCTTGTTGTGCACCTAGCGCACCTCGCCGAAATTTCCGCTGCGCACAACATAATCCGCCCCTCTTTTCATTAGTCGATTTCCATTGAAATCACAGTGCGATATCAACATTTATGTTTTTCCTTCTTACAGGTTATAATACAATTTTGATAGGGTGTCTTGCCCTATTTTTGCTTTATAAAAAGATATTGCCACTTAA
>NC_033796.1:7347402-7348210 GCF_001876935.1 Asparagus officinalis
GGAACGTGCGTGGTTGGAAGGAAGCTGATCACGTGGAGTGGGGGCCACTTGTTTTTGATTGAACGTGTTAGGAAATTTAGGCCCACCCGATACATCATTATAAATACCCCTAGTTCTTCCTAGGGTTTGTGTGGGCAAGTACAGTGCAAGGTTTTGTGGTTGCGGGAAAAATCGCAGCAGGAGGAAAAGAGGGGGCTTCTGACTTGGGCGGCGCGCAGAGCAGAAGGCAAAAACTGAAGGTGATTTTTTGGCTGAGAAAGAGAAAATTCGCAGAGGTTTTTTGTCAGTTATTGGCGGCTGTCTTTTTGAGAGAGATATTTGTATGAGGGATCTGAGCGTTTGTGAGAGGGTTTAGATTGAGAGTGATTATAAACTCTAGTTGTATTCTCTCCCTCTATTAGTAGATCTCCCCCTCCTTGCCCCGTGGACGTAGGCAGTTTGCCGAACCACGTAAAAGTTGTGTTCTTGTCGTGATTTGTAATAGCTTGTAGGTTCACTCGACGCGCAGTCCTAGAGCTGACAAGAGGAAGAGCTGATCTCACTTCGATGAGATATCTGGCTTTTTGATTCTTGTTTCCTTTGAGAAACGAGAATTTCGTTATGATCTAATCTCTTGTTGTGCACCTAGCGCACCTCGCCGAAATTTCCGCTGCGCACAACATAATCCGCCCCTCTTTTCATTAGTCGATTTCCATTGAAATCACAGTGCGATATCAACATTTATGTTTTTCCTTCTTACAGGTTATAATACAATTTTGATAGGGTGTCTTGCCCTATTTTTGCTTTATAAAAAGATATTGCCACTTAA
>NC_033796.1:7348222-7350740 GCF_001876935.1 Asparagus officinalis
CATCATATGTATTTTTTGTCATATCCAATTATCCAAATCATATACGTTTCATGTTCGTTGTCATATCCAATCCGTTTCTATAATATCCAAACAGTATATGTTTCCATTTTAGTACGAATATAGTTATGTTTTTTTACTGAAGAGCATTCTTATCCGTATCCATATCTATTTTTAGAAAGTGGATACGTATATGATAAGTGTCATATCTGAACTATATCCGCTCCATTTTCACCCATACTCTTGAGGTTGACTCGCCACTTAATGCAACTTCTGGCAAGTCTAACACGCATTTAAGTGCTCTTGACCCCGCCTCGTTATCCGGTGTCATAGTTCGAGGACGACCCTGATTAAAATACGCACGTGCCCGCATGCTTCTCATTCCCCGTAGTCATAGCACATGTTACTTAATCTTAGACTTTTCAAATTTAAAATTAATCATACTTATTAGAAATTAACTTATTGCGTAATAACCTTATGTTTTATTGGAGATGTTTTTAATTGAATCTGAATACTATTCTGTGAAGTTTTTTTTTTAGAGAGAGAAAAACAAGGGGTAATCCCCGTTCATTAAAAACCAAAGAGTACAAAGTATCTAATTACAAAATCATAGATATGAACTGTATCTAAATGTTAGAAAATAGAAAATATAGTTTCTTTATACTAGTGATGCATAACCTTCTTCTTCCAAAGATCTATGAAGATGAAGAGTGGGTCTCGCCGTCATTCATCGTAAGCATAGATATAAGGAATAAGCAAAGCCAGCTATATATATAGTAAACAGAAACTAGATTTTCTATTATCCAACAACAAAAGGAAGCTTACGGAAAGATGTAAATTAAAATGCAGTTGTATATATAAGACCCAAAAAACCTCTCTTCTAATATGTCAACAGCCTCATCATCCACTGCTCCTGGTAATTGGATTGTCTTCCAACCTCGCTGATATATATCTTTTGTGCAGCTGATCCGCTTTCAGATCCTGCCCAGTCATATAATCTAGAGATAGCAAAGTTAATGAGAGAAGTTTATTTGATCAAAGAGAAATTTGTTTCTTGTAATTCACAAACTCCAGCATACTGAGGAGAATATAGTACGTCATAAGTTTCCTTTAGTGTTTTGTAGAGTCTCTAAAAAGTTTGTAGAAGCTCATCAAGAGATATAGGCCATTGGAAGGGGAGATAGTAATCTTTGAAATGTCTCCAAACCTGTTTTGCTAGAGGACATAAAAAGAAAAGATATTCTCTCAGTTCTAAATGCAGTCCACACAACAAACATGTAGGATCACCTATCTATCCTTAATATAAGATTGCTCTTGGTGTGTAATCTATTTATAGATAATAATATGTGAAGATTATTATTAAGTTGAAAAATAAAACTATTACTGTACACTTCATTTTCAATTTTTACTCGTTACAAATAATATTTGTTCATGAAATAATAGTGGATGTATTCCCTAATGTTCACCTGGGATGGATTCTTCATGATCTATCTGTAATGGATGGATTCAAAACCTTTTCAATGTACTTGCTTTGTTTAATTAAAATTAAATATTCCTATGAAAGTACTAATTCCTTTATAAGTACATTTTAATGTATTCGGATCCTCTCCACTACAAAAAAATAGTGGAGGGACCACTACATAATCACAGCCATTGATTATCTAGTTGATGGTTATGATTTTTTTCTTTTAGTGCAAATTAGGAATGAGTGCAATACACGGGGGGTATGGTAAGTGTTAGATTTAGATTGTATCATAACCGCCTACTAAATAATCAATGCTTGAGATTAAAAGTAGTGGTCTCTCCACTACTTTTTTGTAGTGGAGAGGATCCAAATCCCATTTTAATGTTTAAGTCCCCGTTTCACTCTGATAAGAGCGACATATGGGTCCAAACTCGCTCCATTAAAGCTTATTTTAGCTTCAACTTTTCTTCTTCTTCTTCGTCTGTTCTTCTTCATTATTATTTAACCCTTTCTATTTTAATACTATATCTCCCAATTTGCAAGCCCTGAACTCATTTAACTGGGTCGTCCACTATACGTCTCTCATCAATTTCTGTGACGCTTGCTTTTCCCCTTTTACCTTGTCAGACAAGTTGAAATAGAGTGGGTGGGAGTTGATCAAGCGTATTTATTAAGAGGAGGGAAAAAAAAAATTAGAACTGCTAGTTATTGTTAGACAGTGGATAAGCCAACTTGCAATTAATGAAGAATAATTAAATCAACAGATTAATTGCAACGAGAGAATTATTGAATGTTTATTCGTTAATTTTTACGAAACAAATCATAGAGATTAATGTGCTAATTAAACATTAATAAACAATCCTAGCTAGTTCATCATACAAATGGTGCACCAAAATATTATCATCTTTTTTTTTAAGTGAAAACAGGACGAGGTGCCCTATTCATATTATATATAAAAGCTGTTAATCAACCGCGAGCCAAAGAGGGTTGGGGTAGTGAAGAGGCGAAACTATAAAAGACATGAGAATTGGGAGAGGACCTACTCGTTACCTAAAG
>NC_033796.1:7350749-7353249 GCF_001876935.1 Asparagus officinalis
AAAAAAAAAAAAAAAAAAAACAAAAAAAAAAAACCAACATAACTATAACTTGTTTTGCGCTGTACACCAGTGCCCAGTGGAACCCGAAAAAGACAACCATAAAAGTATATCACAACAGATTTAAGGAATAAAACAGAAAGAAGACCCGATAGATAGATGGGGGTTTATGCATCTGGCTGGGAGTAGTCCCCCACTTCGTCGTCGTCAGCGTCGTGCACCGTGTTCATCAGACCGAGTTCGATCTCGAGCCATCTTGTTAACCTGCTCAGCTTTTTCTATTAATGGAACCACATGTACGTCCAAAGTAATACAAAACATGCCACATTAGATGCTAGCTAGCTTATAGGTGGCGGCCTTAACATCTTGTTGATCTGCTCAGCTCCCATCCGAGGCAACAAGAGAACTAAAGTCTTGTGGCCATGACTGCACTACGGGGAAGCAGAGAAGGAAGAGAGACCAGACGTCAGAAGAACAAATGGCAGTCAGAAGAACAAATGGCAGTCGGTTTCCATGACTATTACAAAACGAACATGTATTGTTCCCAATCAATGTTTAACTGAGTTTAGTGCCACTTCTGGGCTTGAAGCAAACCCAAGTAAGAGTTCTATCTTTTTTGGTGGAATAAATGACACTGTAAAGGCATCAATTAATGAATTCCTAGGATTTTCTGAAGGAAAAATGCCAATTAGATACTTGAGAGTTCCTCTTGTATGCAAAAGGCTAACTTACATTGATTGTCAGCTTCTTCTCAACAAAGTATCAAAGCAAATTCAGAGTTGGAATAGTCACAGAAAGCTATCCTATGCTGGACGTTTGCAAATTATCAAAAGTATCATCATGGGCATTCAAATCTATTGGACTTCAAGCTATGTGCTCCCTTCAAAAGTTTTGAAAAAAATTGATGAATTATGTAGGAATTTTCTATGGGGGAAGAATGAACAAGTATCCAGACCACCACTAGTATCATGGGACAAAGTGTGTCTTAGTAAGATTCATGGAGGCTTAGGAATATTCTCTGCAAAGATTTGGAACTCAGCTGCAGTCCTCAGAACTCTATGGCATATTCATGATAATAAAGAATCAATGTGGATCAAATGGGTTCATGGCACATATTTAAAACAAAGAGATGTTTGGAGTGTAGAAGGGAAGGCTAATGAATCTTGGTTGTGGAGACAATTTCTAAAAATCAGAGACAAGGCAATCATTAAATGTGGAGGTGCTGGAAATTTGATGAATGCAGTCAGATCATGTATCCGTAACTCCAAAATACAAATATATGAGCTTTATAATCTTCTATCTCCCAATACAACAAAAGTTCTATGGCATGAAACAGTGTGGGAAACTTTAAGTTATCCTAAACATGCTTTTGTGCTGTGGTTAGCCATTCAAGATAAGCTCCTTACTCAAGACAAACTCCATAAGCGAGGGATTTTTCAGTTAAATTGCTGTGTGCTGTGTACAGGTTCACTTTTGGAAGATCGCAATCATCTATTTTTTTTGGTGTGCTTTCTCTAATGAAGTATGGAATGGAGTTATGGACTGGCTACAATTCAAATGGAGAACTTGTGAGTGGCATTCTCTTATAAACTGGTACTGTAATAGATTGAAGGGTAGAGGATTCAGAAGAAAAGTAAAGAGAATGGCCTTGTCTTCAGCTGTGTATTGTATCTGGAAAGAGAGGAATGGTCGGATTTTCAAGCAGGAAAATAGAAGACCAGAGCAACTGGTAAGGGAAATCAAAGTGGAGATGCTAACTATCATTCTTAACAGCAACATACCACCTGAGAACTAGGATTGGATACTTGCATAACGTGCGGCTTCTCTTCCTTGTTCTCTGTTTTCTTACAGGCTTTTTGTTAGTCATTACAGCCTTTTGTTCTATTTTTTTTTTGCCATCTCAGTCTTTCTGAGCACATATGATGTACATATAATTTCTCAATTTGGAAAAATGAATAAAATTTTCATTTACCAAAAAAAAATGTATTGTTCCCAATCCAGCCTTTTTTCGTCAGATTCTCTTTGGTTAATTTGAAGTCTTCTTTTAAGCCAAATCCAGTAAGAGATTTTAACCTTAGAAGAGATGCATGACTTCCATATGAATTTGTAAAAAGTAGATAAGAGATGAATGAATAGAGAGAATTGACAGTATATATATATATATAGGTTCTAATAAAACCTCATTATCCTAAAAACTAAAAACCTCCTTCATCCATTGGATCTAGATGAATCCAATGGCTGGGATTCAGGCAAACAGTCAACAGACACATGCATTAATTACCTCAACGCAGTGAATCCAGATTCACTACCTCAACGTATCTCGAATCACTGCAGTGAATCCAGATTCACTACAGTGAATCTGGATTCACTGCGTTGATGTAATTAATGCATGTGTTTAATGAGGTAATTAATGCATGTGTTTGTTGACTGTTTGACTAAATCCTAGCCTCTTCCTAAGAGGTTCCTCTTCTTAGTAGAGGGTGCCACTTCCAGGAGTTGTTAT